>NW_028276922.1:0-2500 GCF_965620075.1 Prunus avium
CGAGCGAAAACGCTTCAAATTGGACGCTCGGAGCCCGAAGACCCCACGCCCGCTTAATGCTCCGCATCCGAGATCACAAGCAGAAACTTGTGGACCTTCACAATCTCACGATGAGTCGTGGGTTGATCGGGACACAAGCACTGCTACAACGTCCTCCTGTTGCCCGTGAAGGGCAAGAGGAGGAAAGGGACAACGAGAGGCACCATTCCTTAACAATAGGTAGCCAAAACAGGAACCCATTAACCCGCACAAGCCAATCTTGAAGCATCAATGACGAGGGGTATGAGACGACAGTTCGATGCCAGAGCAAAGAGCCTGCCGGTGCATAACACCCATTCACCACTCACACGCCGTTGCATTAGCAAAGCCCAGCACCACCAAACGAACCGCACATCTCAACAAGCACAATGGCTAACTGAGAATGCGGCTGCACCGAGTGGAGCCAAGCCCGCACCGCTAGGCATGACAAGAATACCATGAAATCTAGGCAACCGATATGTTGTGGGTTCGTAACTCGTAGGAGTGTCACTTTCAACGTCCCCGGTATTGGGCTGAGTTTCTAAAAACAACCGTGCACACCGAGGTTAAACTTTACCGGCTCCACTCCGACTCGCCGCTCGCCCACTACTCCGAAGGCAACCGATATTTTGTGGCATCATTGTTACTCTTAAGATTGTCATCCTCGACTTGCTCGTGCATTGGGCTCGCACCTTGCACACACAAGCAATGCCTAGACAATCTTAATCATAGCTCAACCGCACACTCAGAGGATTGGATAGCTTCTTTCGAAGCCAACCTACCCCCACACGTGTGAGAGTGGCCAACAATTTGCTAGCTTCTTCATCAACTCCGCCGAAAGCCATCCTCGACATACCCGTGCATTGAGAAGGTTTGGTGGCCGTACTCCCAACACAAAAGCATACCGAAGACAACCCCAAGCTAAAGCTCACTTGAAGCCAACGCATCGTCACCATGTGTTCGTGTGGCCGAGAATTGGGTAGCTTCTTCATCAACCCCGCCGAAAGCCATCCTCGACATACCCGTGCATTGAGAAGGTTTGGTGGCCGTACTCCCAACACAAAAGCATACCGAGGACAACCCCAAGCAAAAATTCATTTGAAGCCAACCCATCGTCGCCCACAACTAGTGGGTGAATGGTGTGCTTCCCGGGGTTGGCATAGACATTCCCTCGCATGCAAAAGATTGTCGATGCGAAAGATTATCTATGCCAACCCCGGGAAGCACACCATTCACACACTCCCGACCGGTGTGGTGTGGCGGTGATTGGATAGTTACGGATTGAGCACTTGCCAAGGATCAAAATGTGTCATTTAGAAGAAACATTTTCAAAAAGTTTTTAAAATCTTGTGGGTTTGCAACTCATAAGAGCGTCACTTTCAACGTCCCCGGTATTGGATTGAGTTTCTAAAAACAACCGTGCACACCGAGGTTAAACTTTACCGGCTCCACTCCGACTCGCCGCTCGCCCACAATTTGTTTGCAACGAAACATTTGTTTTTAATTTTGTTGGTTTGAAATTGTTTTGAAAAGGTTCTTTAAATCTAGTGGGTTTGCAACTCATAAGAGCGTCACTTTCAACGTCCCCGGCATTGGATTGAGTTTCTAAAAACAACCGTGCACACCGAGGTTAAACTTTACCGGCTCCACTCCGACTCGCCGCTCGCCCACTAGTCCGAAGGCAACAAAACATTTGTTTTTCATTTTGATGAAAATTTCTGTTTTTAAATCTTGTTGGTTTGAAATTGTTTTGAAAAGGTTCTTTAAATCTTGCGGGTTTGCAACTCATAAGAGCGTCACTTTCAACGTCCCCGGCATTGGATTGAGTTTCTAAAAACAACCGTGCACACCGAGGTTAAACTTTACCGGCTCCACTCCGACTCGCCGCTCGCCCACAAATCCGAAGGCAACAAAACATTTGTTTTTAATTTTGATGAAATTTTTTGAAAACATTGGCTTGGCAAGCCCCAATCCGCGACTATCCACCCACCGCCACCCCACACGGGTGGTTGTTGTTGCGAAATGAGGTTGTGGTCGACATGCCCGTGCATTTGAGAAGGAGTTCCTAGCACTCCATGCTCTCCCATGCCAAAAAATAGCCTAGACAACCCCATTTCGCAACTTTCCACGCCTTTTTTTTCCTCCCTCACCCATGGCGGCGGCGTGGTGGCGGCGGCCGGATTCCGGCCACCACCGCCATGGGTGGCAGCCCCCCGACCCCGACACCAAACCCATAATACCGAGGCAACATATCGAGGCAACATGACATGGGTGTGGCGTGGGGGAAGGGGGCTGCAGCTAGGAAGGCATGGGCTGCCATGCATATGCAGGCAACACACACCCCCCTATATAGCATTTTATGCATTTAGCCCTTTGACAGGAAGAGACATCACCTATGCGCGAGGAGTCATAATGGGCTCTAAATAATTCAATACAAGGTATTTGGACGTGATTTTTTGCAGGGATACTAAGAAACATGCAA
>NW_028276922.1:12500-15000 GCF_965620075.1 Prunus avium
TCTAAAAACAACCGTGCACACCGAGGTTAAACTTTACCGGCTCCACTCCGACTCGCCGCTCGCCCACAATTTGTTTGCAACGAAACATTTGTTTTTAATTTTGTTGGTTTGAAATTGTTTTGAAAAGGTTCTTTAAATCTAGTGGGTTTGCAACTCATAAGAGCGTCACTTTCAACGTCCCCGGCATTGGATTGAGTTTCTAAAAACAACCGTGCACACCGAGGTTAAACTTTACCGGCTCCACTCCGACTCGCCGCTCGCCCACTAGTCCGAAGGCAACAAAACATTTGTTTTTCATTTTGATGAAAATTTCTGTTTTTAAATCTTGTTGGTTTGAAATTGTTTTGAAAAGGTTCTTTAAATCTTGCGGGTTTGCAACTCATAAGAGCGTCACTTTCAACGTCCCCGGCATTGGATTGAGTTTCTAAAAACAACCGTGCACACCGAGGTTAAACTTTACCGGCTCCACTCCGACTCGCCGCTCGCCCACAAATCCGAAGGCAACAAAACATTTGTTTTTAATTTTGATGAAATTTTTTGAAAACATTGGCTTGGCAAGCCCCAATCCGCGACTATCCACCCACCGCCACCCCACACGGGTGGTTGTTGTTGCGAAATGAGGTTGTGGTCGACATGCCCGTGCATTTGAGAAGGAGTTCCTAGCACTCCATGCTCTCCCATGCCAAAAAATAGCCTAGACAACCCCATTTCGCAACTTTCCACGCCTTTTTTTTCCTCCCTCACCCATGGCGGCGGCGTGGTGGCGGCGGCCGGATTCCGGCCACCACCGCCATGGGTGGCAGCCCCCCGACCCCGACACCAAACCCATAATACCGAGGCAACATATCGAGGCAACATGACATGGGTGTGGCGTGGGGGAAGGGGGCTGCAGCTAGGAAGGCATGGGCTGCCATGCATATGCAGGCAACACACACCCCCCTATATAGCATTTTATGCATTTAGCCCTTTGACAGGAAGAGACATCACCTATGCGCGAGGAGTCATAATGGGCTCTAAATAATTCAATACAAGGTATTTGGACGTGATTTTTTGCAGGGATACTAAGAAACATGCAATCTATGATGGGAAAAAGTTTCATAAATTTTTGAAGTCGGGAAGTATTTTTTATTAGTTTTAGAAGTCGTAAAATTGAAAAAATCATTAAAACAAATCCGGGAGGAATTTTTTAGTTTTGTAAGTTGGAGAAGGTCCTAAAAATCATAGACTACTTATGGGGAGCTTATTGTGCGAGGAAATTTCAATAAAAACGGGGTTTGACAAGATTTGAAAAATTCTGTCGACATTTGAAAAAACCTGGAACCATGCTGCCGGCATGCTGCGCACATGCTGCGCGCATGCTGCGCGCAGACTGCGCGCATGCCATGGCAGGACAAGTTTTGCTAGCCTCACTGTCTACAGATGCGCAAGCTGCGCGCACGCTGCGCACAGGCTGCGCGCATGCTGCGCACAGACTGCGCGCACGCTGCGCGCATGCCATGGCAGGACAAGTTTCGCTAGCCTCACTGTCGACAGATGCGCAAGCTGCGCGCAAGCTCCGCGCACGCTGCGCACAGCCTGTGCGCATGTTGTGCGCATGCTGCGCGCAGGCTGCGCGCAGGCGCCGCGCATGCCATGGCAGGACAAGTTTCGCTAGCCTCACTGTCGACAGATGCGCAAGCTGCGTGCACGCTGCGCACAGGCTGCGCACAGCGCATGCCATGGCAGGACAAGTTCGCTAGCCTCACTGTCGACAGATGCGCAAGCTGCGCGCACAGGCTGCGCGCACGCCATGGCAGGACAAGTTTCGCTAGCCTCACTGTCGACAGAATCAGCACGCTGCGCGCAAGCTGCGCGCACGCTGCCGGCATGGTGCGCGCACGCTGCCGGCATGGTGCGCGCACGCTGCCGGCATGGTGCGCGCACGCTGCCGGCATGCTGTGCGCACGCTGCGCGCGCGCATGGCAGGACAAGTTTCGAAAATTTCTGTCGACAGTCTCAGCAGCGCGCACGCTGCCGACATGCTGTGCGCACGCTGCGCACAGGCTGCCGGCATGCTGCGCGCAGCCCATGGCAGGACAAGGTCCGAAAAATTCTGTCGACATTTTTACGCCGTGGTAGGCTTCCGCTTCGCGTCACTTTGTCGACATTCAAGCCTACCATTTGTATTGAATTTTTCAAACCTTGTCAAACCCCATTATTCAAATGTCGAAAAATTTTGTCGACATTTTTACGCCATGATAGGCTTCCGCTTCGCGTCACTTTGTCGGAATGCATCGCATGGCGAGGCAAGGCCACGGCATGCCAAGGCGAAGGCAACGCATGGCTTGAATGGCTTGGTCAAGGCCACATCATGGGCACGGCATGCCAAGGCAAGGCGAGGCAAGCCATCCTTAGCCTCGCCTACACTCACTTTCTCGGAATGCATTGGATGATGAGCAATTCCAAGGTAAGGCAACGCATGGCTTGAATGGCTTGGTGTAGGCCACAACTTGGGCATGGC
>NW_028276922.1:35000-37500 GCF_965620075.1 Prunus avium
TTTTGAAAAGGTTCTTTAAATCTTGCGGGTTTGCAACTCATAAGAGCGTCACTTTCAACGTCCCCGGCATTGGATTGAGTTTCTAAAAACAACCGTGCACACCGAGGTTAAACTTTACCGGCTCCACTCCGACTCGCCGCTCGCCCACAAATCCGAAGGCAACAAAACATTTGTTTTTAATTTTGATGAAATTTTTTGAAAACATTGGCTTGGCAAGCCCCAATCCGCGACTATCCACCCACCGCCACCCCACACGGGTGGTTGTTGTTGCGAAATGAGGTTGTGGTCGACATGCCCGTGCATTTGAGAAGGAGTTCCTAGCACTCCATGCTCTCCCATGCCAAAAAATAGCCTAGACAACCCCATTTCGCAACTTTCCACGCCTTTTTTTTCCTCCCTCACCCATGGCGGCGGCGTGGTGGCGGCGGCCGGATTCCGGCCACCACCGCCATGGGTGGCAGCCCCCCGACCCCGACACCAAACCCATAATACCGAGGCAACATATCGAGGCAACATGACATGGGTGTGGCGTGGGGGAAGGGGGCTGCAGCTAGGAAGGCATGGGCTGCCATGCATATGCAGGCAACACACACCCCCCTATATAGCATTTTATGCATTTAGCCCTTTGACAGGAAGAGACATCACCTATGCGCGAGGAGTCATAATGGGCTCTAAATAATTCAATACAAGGTATTTGGACGTGATTTTTTGCAGGGATACTAAGAAACATGCAATCTATGATGGGAAAAAGTTTCATAAATTTTTGAAGTCGGGAAGTATTTTTTATTAGTTTTAGAAGTCGTAAAATTGAAAAAATCATTAAAACAAATCCGGGAGGAATTGTTTAGTTTTGTAAGTTGGAGAAGGTCCTAAAAATCATAGACTACTTATGGGGAGCTTATTGTGCGAGGAAATTTCAATAAAAACGGGGTTTGACAAGATTTGAAAAATTCTGTCGACATTTGAAAAAACCTGGAACCATGCTGCCGGCATGCTGCGCACATGCTGCGCGCATGCTGCGCGCAGACTGCGCGCATGCCATGGCAGGACAAGTTTTGCTAGCCTCACTGTCTACAGATGCGCAAGCTGCGCGCACGCTGCGCACAGGCTGCGCGCATGCTGCGCACAGACTGCGCGCACGCTGCGCGCATGCCATGGCAGGACAAGTTTCGCTAGCCTCACTGTCGACAGATGCGCAAGCTGCGCGCAAGCTCCGCGCACGCTGCGCACAGCCTGTGCGCATGTTGTGCGCATGCTGCGCGCAGGCTGCGCGCAGGCGCCGCGCATGCCATGGCAGGACAAGTTTCGCTAGCCTCACTGTCGACAGATGCGCAAGCTGCGTGCACGCTGCGCACAGGCTGCGCACAGCGCATGCCATGGCAGGACAAGTTCGCTAGCCTCACTGTCGACAGATGCGCAAGCTGCGCGCACAGGCTGCGCGCACGCCATGGCAGGACAAGTTTCGCTAGCCTCACTGTCGACAGAATCAGCACGCTGCGCGCAAGCTGCGCGCACGCTGCCGGCATGGTGCGCGCACGCTGCCGGCATGGTGCGCGCACGCTGCCGGCATGGTGCGCGCACGCTGCCGGCATGCTGTGCGCACGCTGCGCGCGCGCATGGCAGGACAAGTTTCGAAAATTTCTGTCGACAGTCTCAGCAGCGCGCACGCTGCCGACATGCTGTGCGCACGCTGCGCACAGGCTGCCGGCATGCTGCGCGCAGCCCATGGCAGGACAAGGTCCGAAAAATTCTGTCGACATTTTTACGCCGTGGTAGGCTTCCGCTTCGCGTCACTTTGTCGACATTCAAGCCTACCATTTGTATTGAATTTTTCAAACCTTGTCAAACCCCATTATTCAAATGTCGAAAAATTTTGTCGACATTTTTACGCCATGATAGGCTTCCGCTTCGCGTCACTTTGTCGGAATGCATCGCATGGCGAGGCAAGGCCACGGCATGCCAAGGCGAAGGCAACGCATGGCTTGAATGGCTTGGTCAAGGCCACATCATGGGCACGGCATGCCAAGGCAAGGCGAGGCAAGCCATCCTTAGCCTCGCCTACACTCACTTTCTCGGAATGCATTGGATGATGAGCAATTCCAAGGTAAGGCAACGCATGGCTTGAATGGCTTGGTGTAGGCCACAACTTGGGCATGGCATGCCAATGCAAGGCAAGGCAAGGCAAGCCATCCTTAGCCTCGCCTACACTCACTTTCTCGGAATGCATTGGATGATGAGCAATTCCAAGGTAAGGCAACGCATGGCTTGAATGGCTTGGTGTAGGCCACAACTTGGGCATGGCATGCCAATGCAAGGCAAGGCAAGCCACGCCATCCGAAGCCTCCAATAACCTCACTTTCTCGGAATGCCTTGAATGGGCACGGCATGTGAGGGCAAGGCAAGGTCCTAAATATCATTTTGTAAGTTGGAGAAGGTCCTAAAAATCATAGACTTAATTATAGGGAGCTTATTGTGCGAGGAAATTTCAATAAAAATGGGG
>NW_028276922.1:45000-47500 GCF_965620075.1 Prunus avium
TCATCCTCGACTTGCTCGTGCATTGGGCTCGCACCTTGCACACACAAGCAATGCCTAGACAATCTTAATCATAGCTCAACCGCACACTCAGAGGATTGGATAGCTTCTTTCGAAGCCAACCTACCCCCACACGTGTGAGAGTGGCCAACAATTTGCTAGCTTCTTCATCAACTCCGCCGAAAGCCATCCTCGACATACCCGTGCATTGAGAAGGTTTGGTGGCCGTACTCCCAACACAAAAGCATACCGAAGACAACCCCAAGCTAAAGCTCACTTGAAGCCAACGCATCGTCACCATGTGTTCGTGTGGCCGAGAATTGGGTAGCTTCTTCATCAACCCCGCCGAAAGCCATCCTCGACATACCCGTGCATTGAGAAGGTTTGGTGGCCGTACTCCCAACACAAAAGCATACCGAGGACAACCCCAAGCAAAAATTCATTTGAAGCCAACCCATCGTCGCCCACAACTAGTGGGTGAATGGTGTGCTTCCCGGGGTTGGCATAGACATTCCCTCGCATGCAAAAGATTGTCGATGCGAAAGATTATCTATGCCAACCCCGGGAAGCACACCATTCACACACTCCCGACCGGTGTGGTGTGGCGGTGATTGGATAGTTACGGATTGAGCACTTGCCAAGGATCAAAATGTGTCATTTAGAAGAAACATTTTCAAAAAGTTTTTAAAATCTTGTGGGTTTGCAACTCATAAGAGCGTCACTTTCAACGTCCCCGGTATTGGATTGAGTTTCTAAAAACAACCGTGCACACCGAGGTTAAACTTTACCAGCTCCACTCCGACTCGCCGCTCGCCCACAATTTGTTTGCAACGAAACATTTGTTTTTAATTTTGTTGGTTTGAAATTGTTTTGAAAAGGTTCTTTAAATCTAGTGGGTTTGCAACTCATAAGAGCGTCACTTTCAACGTCCCCGGCATTGGATTGAGTTTCTAAAAACAACCGTGCACACCGAGGTTAAACTTTACCGGCTCCACTCCGACTCGCCGCTCGCCCACTAGTCCGAAGGCAACAAAACATTTGTTTTTCATTTTGATGAAAATTTCTGTTTTTAAATCTTGTTGGTTTGAAATTGTTTTGAAAAGGTTCTTTAAATCTTGCGGGTTTGCAACTCATAAGAGCGTCACTTTCAACGTCCCCGGCATTGGATTGAGTTTCTAAAAACAACCGTGCACACCGAGGTTAAACTTTACCGGCTCCACTCCGACTCGCCGCTCGCCCACAAATCCGAAGGCAACAAAACATTTGTTTTTAATTTTGATGAAATTTTTTGAAAACATTGGCTTGGCAAGCCCCAATCCGCGACTATCCACCCACCGCCACCCCACACGGGTGGTTGTTGTTGCGAAATGAGGTTGTGGTCGACATGCCCGTGCATTTGAGAAGGAGTTCCTAGCACTCCATGCTCTCCCATGCCAAAAAATAGCCTAGACAACCCCATTTCGCAACTTTCCACGCCTTTTTTTTCCTCCCTCACCCATGGCGGCGGCGTGGTGGCGGCGGCCGGATTCCGGCCACCACCGCCATGGGTGGCAGCCCCCCGACCCCGACACCAAACCCATAATACCGAGGCAACATATCGAGGCAACATGACATGGGTGTGGCGTGGGGGAAGGGGGCTGCAGCTAGGAAGGCATGGGCTGCCATGCATATGCAGGCAACACACACCCCCCTATATAGCATTTTATGCATTTAGCCCTTTGACAGGAAGAGACATCACCTATGCGCGAGGAGTCATAATGGGCTCTAAATAATTCAATACAAGGTATTTGGACGTGATTTTTTGCAGGGATACTAAGAAACATGCAATCTATGATGGGAAAAAGTTTCATAAATTTTTGAAGTCGGGAAGTATTTTTTATTAGTTTTAGAAGTCGTAAAATTGAAAAAATCATTAAAACAAATCCGGGAGGAATTTTTTAGTTTTGTAAGTTGGAGAAGGTCCTAAAAATCATAGACTACTTATGGGGAGCTTATTGTGCGAGGAAATTTCAATAAAAACGGGGTTTGACAAGATTTGAAAAATTCTGTCGACATTTGAAAAAACCTGGAACCATGCTGCCGGCATGCTGCGCACATGCTGCGCGCATGCTGCGCGCAGACTGCGCGCATGCCATGGCAGGACAAGTTTTGCTAGCCTCACTGTCTACAGATGCGCAAGCTGCGCGCACGCTGCGCACAGGCTGCGCGCATGCTGCGCACAGACTGCGCGCACGCTGCGCGCATGCCATGGCAGGACAAGTTTCGCTAGCCTCACTGTCGACAGATGCGCAAGCTGCGCGCAAGCTCCGCGCACGCTGCGCACAGCCTGTGCGCATGTTGTGCGCATGCTGCGCGCAGGCTGCGCGCAGGCGCCGCGCATGCCATGGCAGGACAAGTTTCGCTAGCCTCACTGTCGACAGATGCGCAAGCTGCGTGCACGCTGCGCACAGGCTGCGCACAGCGCATGCCATGGCAGGACAAGTTCGCTAGCCTCACTGTCGAC
>NW_028276922.1:67500-70000 GCF_965620075.1 Prunus avium
CCCGCCGAAAGCCATCCTCGACATACCCGTGCATTGAGAAGGTTTGGTGGCCGTACTCCCAACACAAAAGCATACCGAGGACAACCCCAAGCAAAAATTCATTTGAAGCCAACCCATCGTCGCCCACAACTAGTGGGTGAATGGTGTGCTTCCCGGGGTTGGCATAGACATTCCCTCGCATGCAAAAGATTGTCGATGCGAAAGATTATCTATGCCAACCCCGGGAAGCACACCATTCACACACTCCCGACCGGTGTGGTGTGGCGGTGATTGGATAGTTACGGATTGAGCACTTGCCAAGGATCAAAATGTGTCATTTAGAAGAAACATTTTCAAAAAGTTTTTAAAATCTTGTGGGTTTGCAACTCATAAGAGCGTCACTTTCAACGTCCCCGGTATTGGATTGAGTTTCTAAAAACAACCGTGCACACCGAGGTTAAACTTTACCGGCTCCACTCCGACTCGCCGCTCGCCCACAATTTGTTTGCAACGAAACATTTGTTTTTAATTTTGTTGGTTTGAAATTGTTTTGAAAAGGTTCTTTAAATCTAGTGGGTTTGCAACTCATAAGAGCGTCACTTTCAACGTCCCCGGCATTGGATTGAGTTTCTAAAAACAACCGTGCACACCGAGGTTAAACTTTACCGGCTCCACTCCGACTCGCCGCTCGCCCACTAGTCCGAAGGCAACAAAACATTTGTTTTTCATTTTGATGAAAATTTCTGTTTTTAAATCTTGTTGGTTTGAAATTGTTTTGAAAAGGTTCTTTAAATCTTGCGGGTTTGCAACTCATAAGAGCGTCACTTTCAACGTCCCCGGCATTGGATTGAGTTTCTAAAAACAACCGTGCACACCGAGGTTAAACTTTACCGGCTCCACTCCGACTCGCCGCTCGCCCACAAATCCGAAGGCAACAAAACATTTGTTTTTAATTTTGATGAAATTTTTTGAAAACATTGGCTTGGCAAGCCCCAATCCGCGACTATCCACCCACCGCCACCCCACACGGGTGGTTGTTGTTGCGAAATGAGGTTGTGGTCGACATGCCCGTGCATTTGAGAAGGAGTTCCTAGCACTCCATGCTCTCCCATGCCAAAAAATAGCCTAGACAACCCCATTTCGCAACTTTCCACGCCTTTTTTTTCCTCCCTCACCCATGGCGGCGGCGTGGTGGCGGCGGCCGGATTCCGGCCACCACCGCCATGGGTGGCAGCCCCCCGACCCCGACACCAAACCCATAATACCGAGGCAACATATCGAGGCAACATGACATGGGTGTGGCGTGGGGGAAGGGGGCTGCAGCTAGGAAGGCATGGGCTGCCATGCATATGCAGGCAACACACACCCCCCTATATAGCATTTTATGCATTTAGCCCTTTGACAGGAAGAGACATCACCTATGCGCGAGGAGTCATAATGGGCTCTAAATAATTCAATACAAGGTATTTGGACGTGATTTTTTGCAGGGATACTAAGAAACATGCAATCTATGATGGGAAAAAGTTTCATAAATTTTTGAAGTCGGGAAGTATTTTTTATTAGTTTTAGAAGTCGTAAAATTGAAAAAATCATTAAAACAAATCCGGGAGGAATTTTTTAGTTTTGTAAGTTGGAGAAGGTCCTAAAAATCATAGACTACTTATGGGGAGCTTATTGTGCGAGGAAATTTCAATAAAAACGGGGTTTGACAAGATTTGAAAAATTCTGTCGACATTTGAAAAAACCTGGAACCATGCTGCCGGCATGCTGCGCACATGCTGCGCGCATGCTGCGCGCAGACTGCGCGCATGCCATGGCAGGACAAGTTTTGCTAGCCTCACTGTCTACAGATGCGCAAGCTGCGCGCACGCTGCGCACAGGCTGCGCGCATGCTGCGCACAGACTGCGCGCACGCTGCGCGCATGCCATGGCAGGACAAGTTTCGCTAGCCTCACTGTCGACAGATGCGCAAGCTGCGCGCAAGCTCCGCGCACGCTGCGCACAGCCTGTGCGCATGTTGTGCGCATGCTGCGCGCAGGCTGCGCGCAGGCGCCGCGCATGCCATGGCAGGACAAGTTTCGCTAGCCTCACTGTCGACAGATGCGCAAGCTGCGTGCACGCTGCGCACAGGCTGCGCACAGCGCATGCCATGGCAGGACAAGTTCGCTAGCCTCACTGTCGACAGATGCGCAAGCTGCGCGCACAGGCTGCGCGCACGCCATGGCAGGACAAGTTTCGCTAGCCTCACTGTCGACAGAATCAGCACGCTGCGCGCAAGCTGCGCGCACGCTGCCGGCATGGTGCGCGCACGCTGCCGGCATGGTGCGCGCACGCTGCCGGCATGGTGCGCGCACGCTGCCGGCATGCTGTGCGCACGCTGCGCGCGCGCATGGCAGGACAAGTTTCGAAAATTTCTGTCGACAGTCTCAGCAGCGCGCACGCTGCCGACATGCTGTGCGCACGCTGCGCACAGGCTGCCGGCATGCTGCGCGCAGCCCATGGCAGGACAAGGTCCGAAAAA
>NW_028276922.1:110000-112500 GCF_965620075.1 Prunus avium
CTAGCTTCTTCATCAACTCCGCCGAAAGCCATCCTCGACATACCCGTGCATTGAGAAGGTTTGGTGGCCGTACTCCCAACACAAAAGCATACCGAAGACAACCCCAAGCTAAAGCTCACTTGAAGCCAACGCATCGTCACCATGTGTTCGTGTGGCCGAGAATTGGGTAGCTTCTTCATCAACCCCGCCGAAAGCCATCCTCGACATACCCGTGCATTGAGAAGGTTTGGTGGCCGTACTCCCAACACAAAAGCATACCGAGGACAACCCCAAGCAAAAATTCATTTGAAGCCAACCCATCGTCGCCCACAACTAGTGGGTGAATGGTGTGCTTCCCGGGGTTGGCATAGACATTCCCTCGCATGCAAAAGATTGTCGATGCGAAAGATTATCTATGCCAACCCCGGGAAGCACACCATTCACACACTCCCGACCGGTGTGGTGTGGCGGTGATTGGATAGTTACGGATTGAGCACTTGCCAAGGATCAAAATGTGTCATTTAGAAGAAACATTTTCAAAAAGTTTTTAAAATCTTGTGGGTTTGCAACTCATAAGAGCGTCACTTTCAACGTCCCCGGTATTGGATTGAGTTTCTAAAAACAACCGTGCACACCGAGGTTAAACTTTACCGGCTCCACTCCGACTCGCCGCTCGCCCACAATTTGTTTGCAACGAAACATTTGTTTTTAATTTTGTTGGTTTGAAATTGTTTTGAAAAGGTTCTTTAAATCTAGTGGGTTTGCAACTCATAAGAGCGTCACTTTCAACGTCCCCGGCATTGGATTGAGTTTCTAAAAACAACCGTGCACACCGAGGTTAAACTTTACCGGCTCCACTCCGACTCGCCGCTCGCCCACTAGTCCGAAGGCAACAAAACATTTGTTTTTCATTTTGATGAAAATTTCTGTTTTTAAATCTTGTTGGTTTGAAATTGTTTTGAAAAGGTTCTTTAAATCTTGCGGGTTTGCAACTCATAAGAGCGTCACTTTCAACGTCCCCGGCATTGGATTGAGTTTCTAAAAACAACCGTGCACACCGAGGTTAAACTTTACCGGCTCCACTCCGACTCGCCGCTCGCCCACAAATCCGAAGGCAACAAAACATTTGTTTTTAATTTTGATGAAATTTTTTGAAAACATTGGCTTGGCAAGCCCCAATCCGCGACTATCCACCCACCGCCACCCCACACGGGTGGTTGTTGTTGCGAAATGAGGTTGTGGTCGACATGCCCGTGCATTTGAGAAGGAGTTCCTAGCACTCCATGCTCTCCCATGCCAAAAAATAGCCTAGACAACCCCATTTCGCAACTTTCCACGCCTTTTTTTTCCTCCCTCACCCATGGCGGCGGCGTGGTGGCGGCGGCCGGATTCCGGCCACCACCGCCATGGGTGGCAGCCCCCCGACCCCGACACCAAACCCATAATACCGAGGCAACATATCGAGGCAACATGACATGGGTGTGGCGTGGGGGAAGGGGGCTGCAGCTAGGAAGGCATGGGCTGCCATGCATATGCAGGCAACACACACCCCCCTATATAGCATTTTATGCATTTAGCCCTTTGACAGGAAGAGACATCACCTATGCGCGAGGAGTCATAATGGGCTCTAAATAATTCAATACAAGGTATTTGGACGTGATTTTTTGCAGGGATACTAAGAAACATGCAATCTATGATGGGAAAAAGTTTCATAAATTTTTGAAGTCGGGAAGTATTTTTTATTAGTTTTAGAAGTCGTAAAATTGAAAAAATCATTAAAACAAATCCGGGAGGAATTTTTTAGTTTTGTAAGTTGGAGAAGGTCCTAAAAATCATAGACTACTTATGGGGAGCTTATTGTGCGAGGAAATTTCAATAAAAACGGGGTTTGACAAGATTTGAAAAATTCTGTCGACATTTGAAAAAACCTGGAACCATGCTGCCGGCATGCTGCGCACATGCTGCGCGCATGCTGCGCGCAGACTGCGCGCATGCCATGGCAGGACAAGTTTTGCTAGCCTCACTGTCTACAGATGCGCAAGCTGCGCGCACGCTGCGCACAGGCTGCGCGCATGCTGCGCACAGACTGCGCGCACGCTGCGCGCATGCCATGGCAGGACAAGTTTCGCTAGCCTCACTGTCGACAGATGCGCAAGCTGCGCGCAAGCTCCGCGCACGCTGCGCACAGCCTGTGCGCATGTTGTGCGCATGCTGCGCGCAGGCTGCGCGCAGGCGCCGCGCATGCCATGGCAGGACAAGTTTCGCTAGCCTCACTGTCGACAGATGCGCAAGCTGCGTGCACGCTGCGCACAGGCTGCGCACAGCGCATGCCATGGCAGGACAAGTTCGCTAGCCTCACTGTCGACAGATGCGCAAGCTGCGCGCACAGGCTGCGCGCACGCCATGGCAGGACAAGTTTCGCTAGCCTCACTGTCGACAGAATCAGCACGCTGCGCGCAAGCTGCGCGCACGCTGCCGGCATGGTGCGCGCACGCTGCCGGCATGCTGTGCGCACGCTGCG
>NW_028276922.1:132500-135000 GCF_965620075.1 Prunus avium
GCAAAAGATTGTCGATGCGAAAGATTATCTATGCCAACCCCGGGAAGCACACCATTCACACACTCCCGACCGGTGTGGTGTGGCGGTGATTGGATAGTTACGGATTGAGCACTTGCCAAGGATCAAAATGTGTCATTTAGAAGAAACATTTTCAAAAAGTTTTTAAAATCTTGTGGGTTTGCAACTCATAAGAGCGTCACTTTCAACGTCCCCGGTATTGGATTGAGTTTCTAAAAACAACCGTGCACACCGAGGTTAAACTTTACCGGCTCCACTCCGACTCGCCGCTCGCCCACAATTTGTTTGCAACGAAACATTTGTTTTTAATTTTGTTGGTTTGAAATTGTTTTGAAAAGGTTCTTTAAATCTAGTGGGTTTGCAACTCATAAGAGCGTCACTTTCAACGTCCCCGGCATTGGATTGAGTTTCTAAAAACAACCGTGCACACCGAGGTTAAACTTTACCGGCTCCACTCCGACTCGCCGCTCGCCCACTAGTCCGAAGGCAACAAAACATTTGTTTTTCATTTTGATGAAAATTTCTGTTTTTAAATCTTGTTGGTTTGAAATTGTTTTGAAAAGGTTCTTTAAATCTTGCGGGTTTGCAACTCATAAGAGCGTCACTTTCAACGTCCCCGGCATTGGATTGAGTTTCTAAAAACAACCGTGCACACCGAGGTTAAACTTTACCGGCTCCACTCCGACTCGCCGCTCGCCCACAAATCCGAAGGCAACAAAACATTTGTTTTTAATTTTGATGAAATTTTTTGAAAACATTGGCTTGGCAAGCCCCAATCCGCGACTATCCACCCACCGCCACCCCACACGGGTGGTTGTTGTTGCGAAATGAGGTTGTGGTCGACATGCCCGTGCATTTGAGAAGGAGTTCCTAGCACTCCATGCTCTCCCATGCCAAAAAATAGCCTAGACAACCCCATTTCGCTACTTTCCACGCCTTTTTTTTCCTCCCTCACCCATGGCGGCGGCGTGGTGGCGGCGGCCGGATTCCGGCCACCACCGCCATGGGTGGCAGCCCCCCGACCCCGACACCAAACCCATAATACCGAGGCAACATATCGAGGCAACATGACATGGGTGTGGCGTGGGGGAAGGGGGCTGCAGCTAGGAAGGCATGGGCTGCCATGCATATGCAGGCAACACACACCCCCCTATATAGCATTTTATGCATTTAGCCCTTTGACAGGAAGAGACATCACCTATGCGCGAGGAGTCATAATGGGCTCTAAATAATTCAATACAAGGTATTTGGACGTGATTTTTTGCAGGGATACTAAGAAACATGCAATCTATGATGGGAAAAAGTTTCATAAATTTTTGAAGTCGGGAAGTATTTTTTATTAGTTTTAGAAGTCGTAAAATTGAAAAAATCATTAAAACAAATCCGGGAGGAATTTTTTAGTTTTGTAAGTTGGAGAAGGTCCTAAAAATCATAGACTACTTATGGGGAGCTTATTGTGCGAGGAAATTTCAATAAAAACGGGGTTTGACAAGATTTGAAAAATTCTGTCGACATTTGAAAAAACCTGGAACCATGCTGCCGGCATGCTGCGCACATGCTGCGCGCATGCTGCGCGCAGACTGCGCGCATGCCATGGCAGGACAAGTTTTGCTAGCCTCACTGTCTACAGATGCGCAAGCTGCGCGCACGCTGCGCACAGGCTGCGCGCATGCTGCGCACAGACTGCGCGCACGCTGCGCGCATGCCATGGCAGGACAAGTTTCGCTAGCCTCACTGTCGACAGATGCGCAAGCTGCGCGCAAGCTCCGCGCACGCTGCGCACAGCCTGTGCGCATGTTGTGCGCATGCTGCGCGCAGGCTGCGCGCAGGCGCCGCGCATGCCATGGCAGGACAAGTTTCGCTAGCCTCACTGTCGACAGATGCGCAAGCTGCGTGCACGCTGCGCACAGGCTGCGCACAGCGCATGCCATGGCAGGACAAGTTCGCTAGCCTCACTGTCGACAGATGCGCAAGCTGCGCGCACAGGCTGCGCGCACGCCATGGCAGGACAAGTTTCGCTAGCCTCACTGTCGACAGAATCAGCACGCTGCGCGCAAGCTGCGCGCACGCTGCCGGCATGGTGCGCGCACGCTGCCGGCATGGTGCGCGCACGCTGCCGGCATGGTGCGCGCACGCTGCCGGCATGCTGTGCGCACGCTGCGCGCGCGCATGGCAGGACAAGTTTCGAAAATTTCTGTCGACAGTCTCAGCAGCGCGCACGCTGCCGACATGCTGTGCGCACGCTGCGCACAGGCTGCCGGCATGCTGCGCGCAGCCCATGGCAGGACAAGGTCCGAAAAATTCTGTCGACATTTTTACGCCGTGGTAGGCTTCCGCTTCGCGTCACTTTGTCGACATTCAAGCCTACCATTTGTATTGAATTTTTCAAACCTTGTCAAACCCCATTATTCAAATGTCGAAAAATTTTGTCGACATTTTTACGCCATGATAGGCTTCCGCTTCGCGTCACTTTGTCGGAATG
>NW_028276923.1:17500-20000 GCF_965620075.1 Prunus avium
ATTGCTCATCATCCAATGCATTCCGAGAAAGTGAGTGTAGGCGAGGCTAAGGATGGCTTGCCTTGCCTTGCCTTGCATTGGCATGCCATGCCCAAGTTGTGGCCTACACCAAGCCATTCAAGCCATGCGTTGCCTTACCTTGGAATTGCTCATCATCCAATGCATTCCGAGAAAGTGAGTGTAGGCGAGGCTAAGGATGGCTTGCCTCGCCTTGCCTTGGCATGCCGTGCCCATGATGTGGCCTTGACCAAGCCATTCAAGCCATGCGTTGCCTTCGCCTTGGCATGCCGTGGCCTTACCTCGCCATGCGATGCATTCCGACAAAGTGACGCGAAGCGGAAGCCTATCATGGCGTAAAAATGTCGACAAAATTTTTCGACATTTGAATAATGGGGTTTGACAAGGTTTGAAAAATTCAATACAAATGGTAGGCTTGAATGTCGACAAAGTGACGCGAAGCGGAAGCCTACCACGGCGTAAAAATGTCGACAGATTTTTTCGGACCTTGTCCTGCCATGGGCTGCGCGCAGCATGCCGGCAGCCTGTGCGCAGCGTGCGCACAGCATGTCGGCAGCGTGCGCACAGCATGCCGGCAGCGTGCGCGCACCATGCCGGCAGCCTGTCGACAGAATTTTTCGAAACTTGTCCTGCCATGCGCGCGCGCAGCTTGCTTGCAGCGTGCTGATTCTGTCGACAGTGAGGCTAGCGAAAGTTGTCCTGCCATGGCGTGCGCGCAGCCTGTGCGCGCAGCTTGCGCATCTGTCGACAGTGAGGCTAGCGAAACTTGTCCTGCCATGGCATGCGCGGCGCCTGCGCGCAGCCTGCGCGCAGCATGCGCACAACATGCGCGCAGGCTGTGCGCAGCGTGCGCGGAGCTTGCGTGCAGCTTGCGCATCTGTCGACAGTGAGGCTAGCGAAACTTGTCCTGCCATGGCATGCGCGCAGCGTGCGCGCAGTCTGTGCGCAGCATGCGCGCAGCCTGTGCGCAGCGTGCGCGCAGCTTGCGCATCTGTCGACAGTGAGGCTAGCGAAACTTGTCCTGCCATGGCATGCGCGCAGGCTGCGCGCAGCATGCGCGCAGCCTGCGCGCAGCATGTGCGCAGCATGCCGGCAGCATGGTTCCAGGTTTTTTCAAATGTCGACAGAATTTTTCAAATCTTGTCAAACCCCGTTTTTATTGAAATTTCCTCGCACAATAAGCTCCCCATAAGTAGTCTATGATTTTTAGGACCTTCTCCAACTTACAAAACTAAAAAATTCCTCCCGGATTTGTTTTAATGATTTTTTCAATTTTACGACTTCTAAAAATAATAAAAAATACTTCCCGACTTCAAAAATTTATGAAACTTTTTCCCATCATAGATTGCATGTTTCTTAGTATCCCTGCAAAAAATCACGTCCAAATACCTTGTATTGAATTATTTAGAGCCCATTATGACTCCTCGCGCATAGGTGATGTCTCTTCCTGTCAAAGGGCTAAATGCATAAAATGCTATATAGGGGGGTGTGTGTTGCCTGCATATGCATGGCAGCCCATGCCTTCCTAGCTGCAGCCCCCTTCCCCCACGCCACACCCATGTCATGTTGCCTCGATATGTTGCCTCGGTATTATGGGTTTGGTGTCGGGGTCGGGGGGCTGCCACCCATGGCGGTGGTGGCCGGAATCCGGCCGCCGCCACCATGCCGCCGCCATGGGTGAGGGAGGAAAAAAAAGGCGTGGAAAGTTGCGAAATGGGGTTGTCTAGGCTTTTTTTTGGCATGGGAGAGCATGGAGTGCTAGGAACTCCTTCTCAAATGCACGGGCATGTCGACCACAACCTCATTTCGCAACAACAACCACCCGTGTGGGGTGGCGGTGGGTGGATAGTCGCGGATTGGGGCTTGCCAAGCCAATGTTTTCAAAAAATTTCATCAAAATTAAAAACAAATGTTTTGTTGCCTTCGGATTTGTGGGCGAGCGGCGAGTCGGAGTGGAGCCGGTAAAGTTTAACCTCGGTGTGCACGGTTGTTTTTAGAAACTCAATCCAATGCCGGGGACGTTGAAAGTGACGCTCTTATGAGTTGCAAACCCGCAAGATTTAAAGAACCTTTTCAAAACAATTTCAAACCAACAAGATTTAAAAACAGAAATTTTCATCAAAATGAAAAACAAATGTTTTGTTGCCTTCGGACTAGTGGGCGAGCGGCGAGTCGGAGTGGAGCCGGTAAAGTTTAACCTCGGTGTGCACGGTTGTTTTTAGAAACTCAATCCAATGCCGGGGACGTTGAAAGTGACGCTCTTATGAGTTGCAAACCCACTAGATTTAAAGAACCTTTTCAAAACAATTTCAAACCAACAAAATTAAAAACAAATGTTTCGTTGCAAACAAATTGTGGGCGAGCGGCGAGTCGGAGTGGAGCCGGTAAAGTTTAACCTCGGTGTGCACGGTTGTTTTTAGAAACTCAATCCAATACCGGGGACGTTGAAAGTGACGCTCTTATGAGTTGCAAACCCACAAGA
>NW_028276923.1:40000-42500 GCF_965620075.1 Prunus avium
GCCATTCAAGCCATGCGTTGCCTTACCTTGGAATTGCTCATCATCCAATGCATTCCGAGAAAGTGAGTGTAGGCGAGGCTAAGGATGGCTTGCCTCGCCTTGCCTTGGCATGCCGTGCCCATGATGTGGCCTTGACCAAGCCATTCAAGCCATGCGTTGCCTTCGCCTTGGCATGCCGTGGCCTTACCTCGCCATGCGATGCATTCCGACAAAGTGACGCGAAGCGGAAGCCTATCATGGCGTAAAAATGTCGACAAAATTTTTCGACATTTGAATAATGGGGTTTGACAAGGTTTGAAAAATTCAATACAAATGGTAGGCTTGAATGTCGACAAAGTGACGCGAAGCGGAAGCCTACCACGGCGTAAAAATGTCGACAGATTTTTTCGGACCTTGTCCTGCCATGGGCTGCGCGCAGCATGCCGGCAGCCTGTGCGCAGCGTGCGCACAGCATGTCGGCAGCGTGCGCACAGCATGCCGGCAGCGTGCGCGCACCATGCCGGCAGCCTGTCGACAGAATTTTTCGAAACTTGTCCTGCCATGCGCGCGCGCAGCTTGCTTGCAGCGTGCTGATTCTGTCGACAGTGAGGCTAGCGAAAGTTGTCCTGCCATGGCGTGCGCGCAGCCTGTGCGCGCAGCTTGCGCATCTGTCGACAGTGAGGCTAGCGAAACTTGTCCTGCCATGGCATGCGCGGCGCCTGCGCGCAGCCTGCGCGCAGCATGCGCACAACATGCGCGCAGGCTGTGCGCAGCGTGCGCGGAGCTTGCGTGCAGCTTGCGCATCTGTCGACAGTGAGGCTAGCGAAACTTGTCCTGCCATGGCATGCGCGCAGCGTGCGCGCAGTCTGTGCGCAGCATGCGCGCAGCCTGTGCGCAGCGTGCGCGCAGCTTGCGCATCTGTCGACAGTGAGGCTAGCGAAACTTGTCCTGCCATGGCATGGGCGCAGGCTGCGCGCAGCATGCGCGCAGCCTGCGCGCAGCATGTGCGCAGCATGCCGGCAGCATGGTTCCAGGTTTTTTCAAATGTCGACAGAATTTTTCAAATCTTGTCAAACCCCGTTTTTATTGAAATTTCCTCGCACAATAAGCTCCCCATAAGTAGTCAATGATTTTTAGGACCTTCTCCAACTTACAAAACTAAAAAATTCCTCCCGGATTTGTTTTAATGATTTTTTCAATTTTACGACTTCTAAAAATAATAAAAAATACTTCCCGACTTCAAAAATTTATGAAACTTTTTCCCATCATAGATTGCATGTTTCTTAGTATCCCTGCAAAAAATCACGTCCAAATACCTTGTATTGAATTATTTAGAGCCCATTATGACTCCTCGCGCATAGGTGATGTCTCTTCCTGTCAAAGGGCTAAATGCATAAAATGCTATATAGGGGGGTGTGTGTTGCCTGCATATGCATGGCAGCCCATGCCTTCCTAGCTGCAGCCCCCTTCCCCCACGCCACACCCATGTCATGTTGCCTCGATATGTTGCCTCGGTATTATGGGTTTGGTGTCGGGGTCGGGGGGCTGCCACCCATGGCGGTGGTGGCCGGAATCCGGCCGCCGCCACCATGCCGCCGCCATGGGTGAGGGAGGAAAAAAAAGGCGTGGAAAGTTGCGAAATGGGGTTGTCTAGGCTTTTTTTTGGCATGGGAGAGCATGGAGTGCTAGGAACTCCTTCTCAAATGCACGGGCATGTCGACCACAACCTCATTTCGCAACAACAACCACCCGTGTGGGGTGGCGGTGGGTGGATAGTCGCGGATTGGGGCTTGCCAAGCCAATGTTTTCAAAAAATTTCATCAAAATTAAAAACAAATGTTTTGTTGCCTTCGGATTTGTGGGCGAGCGGCGAGTCGGAGTGGAGCCGGTAAAGTTTAACCTCGGTGTGCACGGTTGTTTTTAGAAACTCAATCCAATGCCGGGGACGTTGAAAGTGACGCTCTTATGAGTTGCAAACCCGCAAGATTTAAAGAACCTTTTCAAAACAATTTCAAACCAACAAGATTTAAAAACAGAAATTTTCATCAAAATGAAAAACAAATGTTTTGTTGCCTTCGGACTAGTGGGCGAGCGGCGAGTCGGAGTGGAGCCGGTAAAGTTTAACCTCGGTGTGCACGGTTGTTTTTAGAAACTCAATCCAATGCCGGGGACGTTGAAAGTGACGCTCTTATGAGTTGCAAACCCACTAGATTTAAAGAACCTTTTCAAAACAATTTCAAACCAACAAAATTAAAAACAAATGTTTCGTTGCAAACAAATTGTGGGCGAGCGGCGAGTCGGAGTGGAGCCGGTAAAGTTTAACCTCGGTGTGCACGGTTGTTTTTAGAAACTCAATCCAATACCGGGGACGTTGAAAGTGACGCTCTTATGAGTTGCAAACCCACAAGATTTTAAAAACTTTTTGAAAATGTTTCTTCTAAATGACACATTTTGATCCTTGGCAAGTGCTCAATCCGTAACTATCCAATCACCGCCACACCACACCGGTCGGGAGTGTGTG
>NW_028276923.1:62500-65000 GCF_965620075.1 Prunus avium
CCGTGCCCATGATGTGGCCTTGACCAAGCCATTCAAGCCATGCGTTGCCTTCGCCTTGGCATGCCGTGGCCTTACCTCGCCATGCGATGCATTCCGACAAAGTGACGCGAAGCGGAAGCCTATCATGGCGTAAAAATGTCGACAAAATTTTTCGACATTTGAATAATGGGGTTTGACAAGGTTTGAAAAATTCAATACAAATGGTAGGCTTGAATGTCGACAAAGTGACGCGAAGCGGAAGCCTACCACGGCGTAAAAATGTCGACAGATTTTTTCGGACCTTGTCCTGCCATGGGCTGCGCGCAGCATGCCGGCAGCCTGTGCGCAGCGTGCGCACAGCATGTCGGCAGCGTGCGCACAGCATGCCGGCAGCGTGCGCGCACCATGCCGGCAGCCTGTCGACAGAATTTTTCGAAACTTGTCCTGCCATGCGCGCGCGCAGCTTGCTTGCAGCGTGCTGATTCTGTCGACAGTGAGGCTAGCGAAAGTTGTCCTGCCATGGCGTGCGCGCAGCCTGTGCGCGCAGCTTGCGCATCTGTCGACAGTGAGGCTAGCGAAACTTGTCCTGCCATGGCATGCGCGGCGCCTGCGCGCAGCCTGCGCGCAGCATGCGCACAACATGCGCGCAGGCTGTGCGCAGCGTGCGCGGAGCTTGCGTGCAGCTTGCGCATCTGTCGACAGTGAGGCTAGCGAAACTTGTCCTGCCATGGCATGCGCGCAGCGTGCGCGCAGTCTGTGCGCAGCATGCGCGCAGCCTGTGCGCAGCGTGCGCGCAGCTTGCGCATCTGTCGACAGTGAGGCTAGCGAAACTTGTCCTGCCATGGCATGCGCGCAGGCTGCGCGCAGCATGCGCGCAGCCTGCGCGCAGCATGTGCGCAGCATGCCGGCAGCATGGTTCCAGGTTTTTTCAAATGTCGACAGAATTTTTCAAATCTTGTCAAACCCCGTTTTTATTGAAATTTCCTCGCACAATAAGCTCCCCATAAGTAGTCTATGATTTTTAGGACCTTCTCCAACTTACAAAACTAAAAAATTCCTCCCGGATTTGTTTTAATGATTTTTTCAATTTTACGACTTCTAAAAATAATAAAAAATACTTCCCGACTTCAAAAATTTATGAAACTTTTTCCCATCATAGATTGCATGTTTCTTAGTATCCCTGCAAAAAATCACGTCCAAATACCTTGTATTGAATTATTTAGAGCCCATTATGACTCCTCGCGCATAGGTGATGTCTCTTCCTGTCAAAGGGCTAAATGCATAAAATGCTATATAGGGGGGTGTGTGTTGCCTGCATATGCATGGCAGCCCATGCCTTCCTAGCTGCAGCCCCCTTCCCCCACGCCACACCCATGTCATGTTGCCTCGATATGTTGCCTCGGTATTATGGGTTTGGTGTCGGGGTCGGGGGGCTGCCACCCATGGCGGTGGTGGCCGGAATCCGGCCGCCGCCACCATGCCGCCGCCATGGGTGAGGGAGGAAAAAAAAGGCGTGGAAAGTTGCGAAATGGGGTTGTCTAGGCTTTTTTTTGGCATGGGAGAGCATGGAGTGCTAGGAACTCCTTCTCAAATGCACGGGCATGTCGACCACAACCTCATTTCGCAACAACAACCACCCGTGTGGGGTGGCGGTGGGTGGATAGTCGCGGATTGGGGCTTGCCAAGCCAATGTTTTCAAAAAATTTCATCAAAATTAAAAACAAATGTTTTGTTGCCTTCGGATTTGTGGGCGAGCGGCGAGTCGGAGTGGAGCCGGTAAAGTTTAACCTCGGTGTGCACGGTTGTTTTTAGAAACTCAATCCAATGCCGGGGACGTTGAAAGTGACGCTCTTATGAGTTGCAAACCCGCAAGATTTAAAGAACCTTTTCAAAACAATTTCAAACCAACAAGATTTAAAAACAGAAATTTTCATCAAAATGAAAAACAAATGTTTTGTTGCCTTCGGACTAGTGGGCGAGCGGCGAGTCGGAGTGGAGCCCGTAAAGTTTAACCTCGGTGTGCACGGTTGTTTTTAGAAACTCAATCCAATGCCGGGGACGTTGAAAGTGACGCTCTTATGAGTTGCAAACCCACTAGATTTAAAGAACCTTTTCAAAACAATTTCAAACCAACAAAATTAAAAACAAATGTTTCGTTGCAAACAAATTGTGGGCGAGCGGCGAGTCGGAGTGGAGCCGGTAAAGTTTAACCTCGGTGTGCACGGTTGTTTTTAGAAACTCAATCCAATACCGGGGACGTTGAAAGTGACGCTCTTATGAGTTGCAAACCCACAAGATTTTAAAAACTTTTTGAAAATGTTTCTTCTAAATGACACATTTTGATCCTTGGCAAGTGCTCAATCCGTAACTATCCAATCACCGCCACACCACACCGGTCGGGAGTGTGTGAATGGTGTGCTTCCCGGGGTTGGCATAGATAATCTTTCGCATCGACAATCTTTTGCATGCGAGGGAATGTCTATGCCAACCCCGGGAAGCACACCATTCACCCACTAGTTGT
>NW_028276923.1:85000-87500 GCF_965620075.1 Prunus avium
CGGAAGCCTATCATGGCGTAAAAATGTCGACAAAATTTTTCGACATTTGAATAATGGGGTTTGACAAGGTTTGAAAAATTCAATACAAATGGTAGGCTTGAATGTCGACAAAGTGACGCGAAGCGGAAGCCTACCACGGCGTAAAAATGTCGACAGATTTTTTCGGACCTTGTCCTGCCATGGGCTGCGCGCAGCATGCCGGCAGCCTGTGCGCAGCGTGCGCACAGCATGTCGGCAGCGTGCGCACAGCATGCCGGCAGCGTGCGCGCACCATGCCGGCAGCCTGTCGACAGAATTTTTCGAAACTTGTCCTGCCATGCGCGCGCGCAGCTTGCTTGCAGCGTGCTGATTCTGTCGACAGTGAGGCTAGCGAAAGTTGTCCTGCCATGGCGTGCGCGCAGCCTGTGCGCGCAGCTTGCGCATCTGTCGACAGTGAGGCTAGCGAAACTTGTCCTGCCATGGCATGCGCGGCGCCTGCGCGCAGCCTGCGCGCAGCATGCGCACAACATGCGCGCAGGCTGTGCGCAGCGTGCGCGGAGCTTGCGTGCAGCTTGCGCATCTGTCGACAGTGAGGCTAGCGAAACTTGTCCTGCCATGGCATGCGCGCAGCGTGCGCGCAGTCTGTGCGCAGCATGCGCGCAGCCTGTGCGCAGCGTGCGCGCAGCTTGCGCATCTGTCGACAGTGAGGCTAGCGAAACTTGTCCTGCCATGGCATGCGCGCAGCCTGCGCGCAGCATGCGCGCAGCCTGCGCGCAGCATGTGCGCAGCATGCCGGCAGCATGGTTCCAGGTTTTTTCAAATGTCGACAGAATTTTTCAAATCTTGTCAAACCCCGTTTTTATTGAAATTTCCTCGCACAATAAGCTCCCCATAAGTAGTCTATGATTTTTAGGACCTTCTCCAACTTACAAAACTAAAAAATTCCTCCCGGATTTGTTTTAATGATTTTTTCAATTTTACGACTTCTAAAAATAATAAAAAATACTTCCCGACTTCAAAAATTTATGAAACTTTTTCCCATCATAGATTGCATGTTTCTTAGTATCCCTGCAAAAAATCACGTCCAAATACCTTGTATTGAATTATTTAGAGCCCATTATGACTCCTCGCGCATAGGTGATGTCTCTTCCTGTCAAAGGGCTAAATGCATAAAATGCTATATAGGGGGGTGTGTGTTGCCTGCATATGCATGGCAGCCCATGCCTTCCTAGCTGCAGCCCCCTTCCCCCACGCCACACCCATGTCATGTTGCCTCGATATGTTGCCTCGGTATTATGGGTTTGGTGTCGGGGTCGGGGGGCTGCCACCCATGGCGGTGGTGGCCGGAATCCGGCCGCCGCCACCATGCCGCCGCCATGGGTGAGGGAGGAAAAAAAAGGCGTGGAAAGTTGCGAAATGGGGTTGTCTAGGCTTTTTTTTGGCATGGGAGAGCATGGAGTGCTAGGAACTCCTTCTCAAATGCACGGGCATGTCGACCACAACCTCATTTCGCAACAACAACCACCCGTGTGGGGTGGCGGTGGGTGGATAGTCGCGGATTGGGGCTTGCCAAGCCAATGTTTTCAAAAAATTTCATCAAAATTAAAAACAAATGTTTTGTTGCCTTCGGATTTGTGGGCGAGCGGCGAGTCGGAGTGGAGCCGGTAAAGTTTAACCTCGGTGTGCACGGTTGTTTTTAGAAACTCAATCCAATGCCGGGGACGTTGAAAGTGACGCTCTTATGAGTTGCAAACCCGCAAGATTTAAAGAACCTTTTCAAAACAATTTCAAACCAACAAGATTTAAAAACAGAAATTTTCATCAAAATGAAAAACAAATGTTTTGTTGCCTTCGGACTAGTGGGCGAGCGGCGAGTCGGAGTGGAGCCGGTAAAGTTTAACCTCGGTGTGCACGGTTGTTTTTAGAAACTCAATCCAATGCCGGGGACGTTGAAAGTGACGCTCTTATGAGTTGCAAACCCACTAGATTTAAAGAACCTTTTCAAAACAATTTCAAACCAACAAAATTAAAAACAAATGTTTCGTTGCAAACAAATTGTGGGCGAGCGGCGAGTCGGAGTGGAGCCGGTAAAGTTTAACCTCGGTGTGCACGGTTGTTTTTAGAAACTCAATCCAATACCGGGGACGTTGAAAGTGACGCTCTTATGAGTTGCAAACCCACAAGATTTTAAAAACTTTTTGAAAATGTTTCTTCTAAATGACACATTTTGATCCTTGGCAAGTGCTCAATCCGTAACTATCCAATCACCGCCACACCACACCGGTCGGGAGTGTGTGAATGGTGTGCTTCCCGGGGTTGGCATAGATAATCTTTCGCATCGACAATCTTTTGCATGCGAGGGAATGTCTATGCCAACCCCGGGAAGCACACCATTCACCCACTAGTTGTGGGCGACGATGGGTTGGCTTCAAATGAATTTTTGCTTGGGGTTGTCCTCGGTATGCTTTTGTGTTGGGAGTACGGCCACCAAACCTTCTCAATGCACGGGTATGTCGAGGAT
>NW_028276923.1:107500-110000 GCF_965620075.1 Prunus avium
GTGACGCGAAGCGGAAGCCTACCACGGCGTAAAAATGTCGACAGATTTTTTCGGACCTTGTCCTGCCATGGGCTGCGCGCAGCATGCCGGCAGCCTGTGCGCAGCGTGCGCACAGCATGTCGGCAGCGTGCGCACAGCATGCCGGCAGCGTGCGCGCACCATGCCGGCAGCCTATCGACAGAATTTTTCGAAACTTGTCCTGCCATGCGCGCGCGCAGCTTGCTTGCAGCGTGCTGATTCTGTCGACAGTGAGGCTAGCGAAAGTTGTCCTGCCATGGCGTGCGCGCAGCCTGTGCGCGCAGCTTGCGCATCTGTCGACAGTGAGGCTAGCGAAACTTGTCCTGCCATGGCATGCGCGGCGCCTGCGCGCAGCCTGCGCGCAGCATGCGCACAACATGCGCGCAGGCTGTGCGCAGCGTGCGCGGAGCTTGCGTGCAGCTTGCGCATCTGTCGACAGTGAGGCTAGCGAAACTTGTCCTGCCATGGCATGCGCGCAGCGTGCGCGCAGTCTGTGCGCAGCATGCGCGCAGCCTGTGCGCAGCGTGCGCGCAGCTTGCGCATCTGTCGACAGTGAGGCTAGCGAAACTTGTCCTGCCATGGCATGCGCGCAGGCTGCGCGCAGCATGCGCGCAGCCTGCGCGCAGCATGTGCGCAGCATGCCGGCAGCATGGTTCCAGGTTTTTTCAAATGTCGACAGAATTTTTCAAATCTTGTCAAACCCCGTTTTTATTGAAATTTCCTCGCACAATAAGCTCCCCATAAGTAGTCTATGATTTTTAGGACCTTCTCCAACTTACAAAACTAAAAAATTCCTCCCGGATTTGTTTTAATGATTTTTTCAATTTTACGACTTCTAAAAATAATAAAAAATACTTCCCGACTTCAAAAATTTATGAAACTTTTTCCCATCATAGATTGCATGTTTCTTAGTATCCCTGCAAAAAATCACGTCCAAATACCTTGTATTGAATTATTTAGAGCCCATTATGACTCCTCGCGCATAGGTGATGTCTCTTCCTGTCAAAGGGCTAAATGCATAAAATGCTATATAGGGGGGTGTGTGTTGCCTGCATATGCATGGCAGCCCATGCCTTCCTAGCTGCAGCCCCCTTCCCCCACGCCACACCCATGTCATGTTGCCTCGATATGTTGCCTCGGTATTATGGGTTTGGTGTCGGGGTCGGGGGGCTGCCACCCATGGCGGTGGTGGCCGGAATCCGGCCGCCGCCACCATGCCGCCGCCATGGGTGAGGGAGGAAAAAAAAGGCGTGGAAAGTTGCGAAATGGGGTTGTCTAGGCTTTTTTTTGGCATGGGAGAGCATGGAGTGCTAGGAACTCCTTCTCAAATGCACGGGCATGTCGACCACAACCTCATTTCGCAACAACAACCACCCGTGTGGGGTGGCGGTGGGTGGATAGTCGCGGATTGGGGCTTGCCAAGCCAATGTTTTCAAAAAATTTCATCAAAATTAAAAACAAATGTTTTGTTGCCTTCGGATTTGTGGGCGAGCGGCGAGTCGGAGTGGAGC
Source organism: Prunus avium (assembly GCF_965620075.1). Classification (NCBI taxonomy): domain Eukaryota; kingdom Viridiplantae; phylum Streptophyta; class Magnoliopsida; order Rosales; family Rosaceae; genus Prunus; species Prunus avium. Next base: position 109,030 of record NW_028276923.1, read on the forward strand.
CGGTAAAGTTTAACCTCGGTGTGCACGGTTGTTTTTAGAAACTCAATCCAATGCCGGGGACGTTGAAAGTGACGCTCTTATGAGTTGCAAACCCGCAAGATTTAAAGAACCTTTTCAAAACAATTTCAAACCAACAAGATTTAAAAACAGAAATTTTCATCAAAATGAAAAACAAATGTTTTGTTGCCTTCGGACTAGTGGGCGAGCGGCGAGTCGGAGTGGAGCCGGTAAAGTTTAACCTCGGTGTGCACGGTTGTTTTTAGAAACTCAATCCAATGCCGGGGACGTTGAAAGTGACGCTCTTATGAGTTGCAAACCCACTAGATTTAAAGAACCTTTTCAAAACAATTTCAAACCAACAAAATTAAAAACAAATGTTTCGTTGCAAACAAATTGTGGGCGAGCGGCGAGTCGGAGTGGAGCCGGTAAAGTTTAACCTCGGTGTGCACGGTTGTTTTTAGAAACTCAATCCAATACCGGGGACGTTGAAAGTGACGCTCTTATGAGTTGCAAACCCACAAGATTTTAAAAACTTTTTGAAAATGTTTCTTCTAAATGACACATTTTGATCCTTGGCAAGTGCTCAATCCGTAACTATCCAATCACCGCCACACCACACCGGTCGGGAGTGTGTGAATGGTGTGCTTCCCGGGGTTGGCATAGATAATCTTTCGCATCGACAATCTTTTGCATGCGAGGGAATGTCTATGCCAACCCCGGGAAGCACACCATTCACCCACTAGTTGTGGGCGACGATGGGTTGGCTTCAAATGAATTTTTGCTTGGGGTTGTCCTCGGTATGCTTTTGTGTTGGGAGTACGGCCACCAAACCTTCTCAATGCACGGGTATGTCGAGGATGGCTTTCGGCGGGGTTGATGAAGAAGCTACCCAATTCTCGGCCACACGAACACATGGTGACGATGCGTTGGCTTCAAGTGAGCTTTAGCTTGGGGTTGTCTTCGGTATGCTT
>NW_028276923.1:130000-132500 GCF_965620075.1 Prunus avium
CAGCATGCCGGCAGCGTGCGCGCACCATGCCGGCAGCCTGTCGACAGAATTTTTCGAAACTTGTCCTGCCATGCGCGCGCGCGCAGCTTGCTTGCAGCGTGCTGATTCTGTCGACAGTGAGGCTAGCGAAAGTTGTCCTGCCATGGCGTGCGCGCAGCCTGTGCGCGCAGCTTGCGCATCTGTCGACAGTGAGGCTAGCGAAACTTGTCCTGCCATGGCATGCGCGGCGCCTGCGCGCAGCCTGCGCGCAGCATGCGCACAACATGCGCGCAGGCTGTGCGCAGCGTGCGCGGAGCTTGCGTGCAGCTTGCGCATCTGTCGACAGTGAGGCTAGCGAAACTTGTCCTGCCATGGCATGCGCGCAGCGTGCGCGCAGTCTGTGCGCAGCATGCGCGCAGCCTGTGCGCAGCGTGCGCGCAGCTTGCGCATCTGTCGACAGTGAGGCTAGCGAAACTTGTCCTGCCATGGCATGCGCGCAGGCTGCGCGCAGCATGCGCGCAGCCTGCGCGCAGCATGTGCGCAGCATGCCGGCAGCATGGTTCCAGGTTTTTTCAAATGTCGACAGAATTTTTCAAATCTTGTCAAACCCCGTTTTTATTGAAATTTCCTCGCACAATAAGCTCCCCATAAGTAGTCTATGATTTTTAGGACCTTCTCCAACTTACAAAACTAAAAAATTCCTCCCGGATTTGTTTTAATGATTTTTTCAATTTTACGACTTCTAAAAATAATAAAAAATACTTCCCGACTTCAAAAATTTATGAAACTTTTTCCCATCATAGATTGCATGTTTCTTAGTATCCCTGCAAAAAATCACGTCCAAATACCTTGTATTGAATTATTTAGAGCCCATTATGACTCCTCGCGCATAGGTGATGTCTCTTCCTGTCAAAGGGCTAAATGCATAAAATGCTATATAGGGGGGTGTGTGTTGCCTGCATATGCATGGCAGCCCATGCCTTCCTAGCTGCAGCCCCCTTCCCCCACGCCACACCCATGTCATGTTGCCTCGATATGTTGCCTCGGTATTATGGGTTTGGTGTCGGGGTCGGGGGGCTGCCACCCATGGCGGTGGTGGCCGGAATCCGGCCGCCGCCACCATGCCGCCGCCATGGGTGAGGGAGGAAAAAAAAGGCGTGGAAAGTTGCGAAATGGGGTTGTCTAGGCTTTTTTTTGGCATGGGAGAGCATGGAGTGCTAGGAACTCCTTCTCAAATGCACGGGCATGTCGACCACAACCTCATTTCGCAACAACAACCACCCGTGTGGGGTGGCGGTGGGTGGATAGTCGCGGATTGGGGCTTGCCAAGCCAATGTTTTCAAAAAATTTCATCAAAATTAAAAACAAATGTTTTGTTGCCTTCGGATTTGTGGGCGAGCGGCGAGTCGGAGTGGAGCCGGTAAAGTTTAACCTCGGTGTGCACGGTTGTTTTTAGAAACTCAATCCAATGCCGGGGACGTTGAAAGTGACGCTCTTATGAGTTGCAAACCCGCAAGATTTAAAGAACCTTTTCAAAACAATTTCAAACCAACAAGATTTAAAAACAGAAATTTTCATCAAAATGAAAAACAAATGTTTTGTTGCCTTCGGACTAGTGGGCGAGCGGCGAGTCGGAGTGGAGCCGGTAAAGTTTAACCTCGGTGTGCACGGTTGTTTTTAGAAACTCAATCCAATGCCGGGGACGTTGAAAGTGACGCTCTTATGAGTTGCAAACCCACTAGATTTAAAGAACCTTTTCAAAACAATTTCAAACCAACAAAATTAAAAACAAATGTTTCGTTGCAAACAAATTGTGGGCGAGCGGCGAGTCGGAGTGGAGCCGGTAAAGTTTAACCTCGGTGTGCACGGTTGTTTTTAGAAACTCAATCCAATACCGGGGACGTTGAAAGTGACGCTCTTATGAGTTGCAAACCCACAAGATTTTAAAAACTTTTTGAAAATGTTTCTTCTAAATGACACATTTTGATCCTTGGCAAGTGCTCAATCCGTAACTATCCAATCACCGCCACACCACACCGGTCGGGAGTGTGTGAATGGTGTGCTTCCCGGGGTTGGCATAGATAATCTTTCGCATCGACAATCTTTTGCATGCGAGGGAATGTCTATGCCAACCCCGGGAAGCACACCATTCACCCACTAGTTGTGGGCGACGATGGGTTGGCTTCAAATGAATTTTTGCTTGGGGTTGTCCTCGGTATGCTTTTGTGTTGGGAGTACGGCCACCAAACCTTCTCAATGCACGGGTATGTCGAGGATGGCTTTCGGCGGGGTTGATGAAGAAGCTACCCAATTCTCGGCCACACGAACACATGGTGACGATGCGTTGGCTTCAAGTGAGCTTTAGCTTGGGGTTGTCTTCGGTATGCTTTTGTGTTGGGAGTACGGCCACCAAACCTTCTCAATGCACGGGTATGTCGAGGATGGCTTTCGGCGGAGTTGATGAAGAAGCTAGCAAATTGTTGGCCACTCTCACACGTGTGGGGGTAGGTTGGCTTCGAAA
>NW_028276924.1:0-2500 GCF_965620075.1 Prunus avium
GAATTGGGTAGCTTCTTCATCAACCCCGCCAAAAGCCATCCTCGACATACCCGTGCATTGAGAAGGTTTGGTGGCCGTACTCCCAACACAAAAGCATACCGAAGACAACCCCAAGCAAAAGTTCACTTGAAGCCAACCCATCGTCGCCCACAACTAGTGGGTGAATGGTGTGCTTCCCGGGGTTGGCATAGACATTCCCTCGCATGCAAAAGATTGTCGATGCGAAAGATTGTCTATGCCAAACCCGGGAAGCACACCATTCACACACTCCCGACCGGTGTGGTGTGGCGGTGATTGGATAGTTACAGATTGAGCACTTGCCAAGGATCAAAATGTGTCATTTAGAAGAAACATTTTCAAAAAGTTTTTAAAATCTTGTGGGTTTGCAACTCATAAGAGCGTCACTTTCAACGTCCCCGGTATTGGATTGAGTTTCTAAAAACAACCGTGCACACCGAGGTTAAACTTTACCGGCTCCACTCCGACTCGCCGCTCGCCCACAATTTGTTTGCAACGAAACATTTGTTTTTAATTTTGTTGGTTTAAATCTTGTTGGTTTGAAATTGTTTTGAAAAGGTTCTTTAAATCTAGTGGGTTTGCAACTCATAAGAGCATCACTTTCAACGTCCCCGGTATTGGATTGAGTTTCTAAAAACAACCGTGCACACCGAGGTTAAACTTTACCGGCTCCGCTCCGACTCGCCGCTCGCCCACTAGTCCGAAGGCAACAAAACATTTGTTTTTCATTTTGATGAAAATTTCTGTTTTTAAATCTTGTTGGTTTGAAATTTTTTTGAAAAGGTTCTTTAAATCTTGCGGGTTTGCAACTCATAAGAGCGTCACTTTCAACGTCCCCGGCATTGGATTGAGTTTCTAAAAACAACCGTGCACACCGAGGTTAAACTTTACCGGCTCCGCTCCGACTCACCGCTCGCCCACAAATCCGAAGGCAACAAAACATTTGTTTTTAATTTTGATGAATTTTTTTGAAAACATTGGCTTGGCAAGCCCCAATCCGCGACTATCCACCCACCGCCACCCCACACGGGTGGTTGTTGTTGCGAAATGAGGTTGTGGTCGACATGCCCGCGCATTTGAGAAGGAGTTCCTAGCACTCCATGCTCTTCCATGCCAAAAAAAAGCCTAGACAACCCCATTTCGCAACTTTCCACGCCTTTTTTTTTCCCCCTCACCCATGGCGGCGGCGTGGTGGCGGCGGCCGGATTCCGGCCACCACCGCCATGGGTGGCAGCCCCCCGACCCCGACACCAAACCCATAATACCGAGGCAACATATCGAGGCAACATATCGAGGCAACATGACATGGGTGTGGCGTGGGGGAAGGGGGCTGCAGCTAGGAGGGCATGGGCTGCCATGCATATGCAGGCAACACACACCCCCCTATATAGCATTTTATGCATTTAGCCCTTTGACAGGAAGAGACATCACCTATGCGCGAGGAGTCATAATGGGCTCTAAATAATTCAATACAAGGTATTTGGACGTGATTTTTTGCAGGGATACTAAGAAACATGCAATCTCTGATGGGAAAAAGTTTCATAAATATTTGAAGTCGGGAAGTATTTTTTATTATTTTTAGAAGTCGTAAAATTGAAAAAATCATTAAAAGAAATCCGGGAGGAATTTTTTAGTTTTGTAACTTGGAGAAGGTACTAAAAATCATAGACTACTTATGGGGAGCTTATTGTGCGAGGAAATTTCAATAAAAATGGGGTTTGACAAGGTTTGAAAAATTCTGTCGACATTTGAAAAAATCTGGAACTAGGCTGCCGGCATGCTGCGCACATGCTGCGCGCATGCTGCGCGCATGCTGCGCGCAGGCTGCGCGCAGGCCACGGCAGGACAAGTTTCGCTAGCCTCACTGTCGACCGAATGCGCAAGCTGCGCGCACGCCATGGCAAGACAAATTTCGCTAGCCTCACTGTCGACAGAGTCAGCACGCTGCGCGCACGCCATGGCAGGAGAAGTTTCGCTAGCCTCGCTGTCGACAGAATCAGCACGCTGCGCGCAAGCTGTGCGCGCGCATGGCATGGCAAGTTTCGAAAAATTCTGTCGACAGGCTCCCGAGCGCGCACGCTGCCGACATGTTGTGCGCACGCTGCCGGCATGCTGTGCACACGCTGCGCGCAAGCTGTGCGCGCGCATGGCATGGCAAGTTTCGAAAAATTCTGTCGACAGGCTGCCAAGCGCGCACGCTGCGCACACGCTGCCGGCATGCTGTGCGCACGCTGCCGGCATGCTGTGCACACGCTGCGCGCAAGCTGTGCGCGCGCATGGCATGGCAAGTTTCGAAAAATTCTGTCGACAGGCTCCCAAGCGCGCACGCTGCGCACACGCTGCCGGCATGCTGCGCGCACGCTGCCGGCATGCTGCGCGCAAGCTGTGCGCGCGCATGGCATTGCAAGTTTCGAAAAATTCTGCGGCCAGGCTCCCAAGCGCGCACGCTGCGCACACGCTGCCGGCATGCTGCGCGCACGCT
>NW_028276924.1:22500-30000 GCF_965620075.1 Prunus avium
CTCCGCCGAAAGCCATCCTCGACATACCCGTGCATTGAGAAGGTTTGGTGGCCGTACTCCCAACACAAAAGCATACCGAAGACAACCCCAAGCTAAAGCTCACTTGAAGCCAACGCATCGTCACCATGTGTTCGTGTGGCCGAGAATTGGGTAGCTTCTTCATCAACCCCGCCAAAAGCCATCCTCGACATACCCGTGCATTGAGAAGGTTTGGTGGCCGTACTCCCAACACAAAAGCATACCGAAGACAACCCCAAGCAAAAGTTCACTTGAAGCCAACCCATCGTCGCCCACAACTAGTGGGTGAATGGTGTGCTTCCCGGGGTTGGCATAGACATTCCCTCGCATGCAAAAGATTGTCGATGCGAAAGATTGTCTATGCCAAACCCGGGAAGCACACCATTCACACACTCCCGACCGGTGTGGTGTGGCGGTGATTGGATAGTTACAGATTGAGCACTTGCCAAGGATCAAAATGTGTCATTTAGAAGAAACATTTTCAAAAAGTTTTTAAAATCTTGTGGGTTTGCAACTCATAAGAGCGTCACTTTCAACGTCCCCGGTATTGGATTGAGTTTCTAAAAACAACCGTGCACACCGAGGTTAAACTTTACCGGCTCCACTCCGACTCGCCGCTCGCCCACAATTTGTTTGCAACGAAACATTTGTTTTTAATTTTGTTGGTTTAAATCTTGTTGGTTTGAAATTGTTTTGAAAAGGTTCTTTAAATCTAGTGGGTTTGCAACTCATAAGAGCATCACTTTCAACGTCCCCGGTATTGGATTGAGTTTCTAAAAACAACCGTGCACACCGAGGTTAAACTTTACCGGCTCCGCTCCGACTCGCCGCTCGCCCACTAGTCCGAAGGCAACAAAACATTTGTTTTTCATTTTGATGAAAATTTCTGTTTTTAAATCTTGTTGGTTTGAAATTTTTTTGAAAAGGTTCTTTAAATCTTGCGGGTTTGCAACTCATAAGAGCGTCACTTTCAACGTCCCCGGCATTGGATTGAGTTTCTAAAAACAACCGTGCACACCGAGGTTAAACTTTACCGGCTCCGCTCCGACTCACCGCTCGCCCACAAATCCGAAGGCAACAAAACATTTGTTTTTAATTTTGATGAATTTTTTTGAAAACATTGGCTTGGCAAGCCCCAATCCGCGACTATCCACCCACCGCCACCCCACACGGGTGGTTGTTGTTGCGAAATGAGGTTGTGGTCGACATGCCCGCGCATTTGAGAAGGAGTTCCTAGCACTCCATGCTCTTCCATGCCAAAAAAAAGCCTAGACAACCCCATTTCGCAACTTTCCACGCCTTTTTTTTTCCCCCTCACCCATGGCGGCGGCGTGGTGGCGGCGGCCGGATTCCGGCCACCACCGCCATGGGTGGCAGCCCCCCGACCCCGACACCAAACCCATAATACCGAGGCAACATATCGAGGCAACATGACATGGGTGTGGCGTGGGGGAAGGGGGCTGCAGCTAGGAGGGCATGGGCTGCCATGCATATGCAGGCAACACACACCCCCCTATATAGCATTTTATGCATTTAGCCCTTTGACAGGAAGAGACATCACCTATGCGCGAGGAGTCATAATGGGCTCTAAATAATTCAATACAAGGTATTTGGACGTGATTTTTTGCAGGGATACTAAGAAACATGCAATCTCTGATGGGAAAAAGTTTCATAAATATTTGAAGTCGGGAAGTATTTTTTATTATTTTTAGAAGTCGTAAAATTGAAAAAATCATTAAAAGAAATCCGGGAGGAATTTTTTAGTTTTGTAACTTGGAGAAGGTACTAAAAATCATAGACTACTTATGGGGAGCTTATTGTGCGAGGAAATTTCAATAAAAATGGGGTTTGACAAGGTTTGAAAAATTCTGTCGACATTTGAAAAAATCTGGAACTAGGCTGCCGGCATGCTGCGCACATGCTGCGCGCATGCTGCGCGCAGGCTGCGCGCAAGCCACGGCAGGACAAGTTTCGCTAGCCTCACTGTCGACCGAATGCGCAAGCTGCGCGCACGCCATGGCAAGACAAATTTCGCTAGCCTCACTGTCGACAGAGTCAGCACGCTGCGCGCACGCCATGGCAGGAGAAGTTTCGCTAGCCTCGCTGTCGACAGAATCAGCACGCTGCGCGCAAGCTGTGCGCGCGCATGGCATGGCAAGTTTCGAAAAATTCTGTCGACAGGCTCCCGAGCGCGCACGCTGCCGACATGTTGTGCGCACGCTGCCGGCATGCTGTGCACACGCTGCGCGCAAGCTGTGCGCGCGCATGGCATGGCAAGTTTCGAAAAATTCTGTCGACAGGCTGCCAAGCGCGCACGCTGCGCACACGCTGCCGGCATGCTGTGCGCACGCTGCCGGCATGCTGTGCACACGCTGCGCGCAAGCTGTGCGCGCGCATGGCATGGCAAGTTTCGAAAAATTCTGTCGACAGGCTCCCAAGCGCGCACGCTGCGCACACGCTGCCGGCATGCTGCGCGCACGCTGCCGGCATGCTGCGCGCAAGCTGTGCGCGCGCATGGCATTGCAAGTTTCGAAAAATTCTGCGGCCAGGCTCCCAAGCGCGCACGCTGCGCACACGCTGCCGGCATGCTGCGCGCACGCTGCCGGCATGCTGTGCGCACGCTGCGCGCGCGCATGGCAGGACAAGTTTCGAAAATTTCTGTCGACAGGCTGAGCAGCGCGCACGCTGCGCACAGGCTGCCGGCATGCTGCGCGCACGCCGCGCGCAAGTTGCGCGCGCGCATGGCAGGACAAGTTTCGAAAATTTCTGTCGACAGGCTCAGCAGCGCGCACGCTGCCGACATTCTGTGCGCACGCTGCGCACAGACTGCCGGCATGCTGCGCGCAGCCCATGGCAGGACAAGGTCCGAAAAATTCTGTCGACATTTTTACGCCATGGTAGGCTTCCGCTTCGCGTCACTTTGTCGACATTCAAGCCTACCATTTTTATTGAATTTTTCAAACCTTGTCAAACCCCATTATTCAAATGTCGAAAAATTCTGTCGACATTTTTACGCCATGGTAGGCTTCCGCTTTGCATCACTTTGTCGGAATGCATCGCATGGCGAGGCAAGGCAAGGCAAGGCCACAGCATGCCAAGGCGAAGGCAACGCATGGCTTGGTCAAGGCCACATCATGGGCACGGCATGCCAAGGCAAGGCGAGGCAAGCCATCCTTAGCCTCGCCTAGCCTCACTTACTCGGAATGCCTTGGATGATGCGCAATGCCAAGGCAAGGCAAGGCAAGGCATGGCTTGAATGGCTTGGTGTAGGCCACAACTTGGGCATGGCATGCCAATGCAAGGCAAGTGTCACGGATCGCACTTGAGCGTGTGCTTTCGTGACTCCGTTGGGACATCCATGCGCTTATGAGGTAGTCCAAGTGTGGAAGGGGCAAGGACTTAAGAGCTAGAATGGTTGGTGTTGGCCGGGTTGTGCGTGTGAGGGGTATTTTGGGTATTTCGGAAGGTTACGGGAGGAACCTGAAGAAACTCAGAACACGAAAGATGTTCGTAATGACGAGATACACGCTATGCAACTGACGGTTCGCCATTCGGAGTTCGTACGAAGAAGTTATGCCCAATTATGACTCCTCGTGCATAGGTGATGTTCCCTCCTGGCAGAAGGCTAAATGCATAAAATGCTATATAGGGGGTGACATGGTGTCATGCTCTCCACCACCCCTGGTGCTTACACCCTTGTGGCACTAAGCGAGCATCCTTATGACATTGGAGGTTGTCATAAGGGCGGGCATGAGATTGTTGAAGGATAATCTATGTCTCCGAGGGAAAGGACTTCCCGAGGACAGTACGAACACGCGGGGCCGTTCGTATTGCGCATCGTTGGAAAGAGTGAGGTCAACGTATGGCATTCGCTATGCCGTCGGCTAGCGAGGCATTTGACGAGACTCGATGGACTTGGCTTGGGTTCGGCCTTGTCCAAGATGGAAGGAAGATATTCGGATGCCGGTACGCATGGGTTGCGACCCCATGCAAAGCATAGATGGTTATGTGGGACATTCGGAATACATATGTCGCCAAAGCTTGGGCGACATGCGAGCGTGACAGTTTGCGTGGATAGCTTGAGGATGTGGGCTATCGTGGTTGCTAACGGATGACCGACAGAAGTGTGGGTAAACCGATGGTGTGTTGGATCGCCATGTCTCGACTTGGACATGAGCGAGCCACGAGTTTGGCATGCGACGTGGTCGATGCAGTTGACGTGTCTTATGCAACGCTTGATGTATGGGCGTCGAGGGTTCGTTGCCGGATGCGGGGTGATTGTGTTGTCACAAGGAAGTGTGACTCGTCGTCTAGCCATAGGGCTTGGCGCCTATGGGAGACGACACATGATGGTGAACCTCTCGCGGAGTTGTGAGAGTCATGAAGTGGGGAGAAGGCTGACTGGGATTCGAAGGGATCCTGGGCCGCACGGGAGCGTCTGTGCGAGCGAAATCTGTGATTTGCTTCCGCCGCGCCGCGTCGCACGCTCGTCCCGTGACAAGTGGTATCAGAGCCGATCGATTTAGATGGTGGCTTCTGCTCAAACGATTCGCACCTTGGGTACAAACAGTGAAGCTCTGATCCCGTGACAAGTGGTATCAGAGCCGATCGATTCTAAAGGTGGTTTCTGTGTGAGGGACTCGTACCTAGAAGAGATTGGTGATGGAGGAACTTTGATAGCAAGGTAGCATGTCATTGCCTGTGATGGGTAGTGGACTTGCGAAGTTGGAAGAAGACCCCAACGTCACTGTGGATGATTGTTGGAATCAGGTTGTGTGACGGTTGTTGGAAACCCGTCTTGGTGCTGGATCCTATGGAAGGGTGAAGGTATCCAAAAGTTTGTCTCGAAGTTGTGAGAAGACATCAAGCAGGATGACTCTAAGATGGGGGATGATGGTTGGTTTTGCTGCTCGGTTGCCTAGTTTTCTAATCCGTGCACCAAGCACCCGGAAGTCGGGTAGGCAGGGGTTCTGGCTTGTGACGAAGTGATGTTGCTTGTTCAGTTCAGGATGTGGGGAGGATGGGAGCGCGAGTTTGGTGAGAGTGTCAAAGATTGGCTTATACTCGAACCATAGCATACCATTGAAGGTTGTGGTAAACCGAGTTGGTGACGTGTGTTGGATGGAAGGTGCAAGACCTTTGTTCAGGGAAGAGTTGTGGGAGCTGAAGACCGAAATGGTGCAGTCTTCGAAGGGAGTAAGTCGCTGACGGACTGGGCTCCATTGAGGGAGTGAGTCGCTGACGGGCTAGGCTTTAATGAAGGAGTCACTTAAGTGGTTGCTCTTGCAATTGTGGAGGACGTGTGGGTTACGCATAGTGTTCGACACAAGGCTGCTGACTAACATTCGGAACGAGGGAAGTGTTCCAAAGGTTGATCCCAGAGTTTTTCTTGTGAGGATGGTGGCTAAGGACGTAGGATGTCCGCACTTAAGGGCATGCAAAGAGTTGGAGTAGCTTTGGGGAGGATGTCTTACTTGTTCCCTTGTGGATGCTGCGGAAGTAGGTTCTGCCAAGTCCAAGTGTGGGCGTTGGTTAGGTGGTTCTACTCGTAGTAGGGAGGATGTCTTACCATGGTGAATTGTGAATGCCTAAGTGTTATGGAGCTAAGCTTCGGAGGCACGTTGACGTGAGGGTGCGTTGACGAGATAAGTGGGGGAGACCCACGAACGCCATTGAGGTATGGCAGCGCATATGCGCAAGGGAGTTGGTGACGATTGTTGGACAAGGAGGTGCGGGACCTTGTTCGGAGGAAAACTGGTAGGAGCTCAAGACCGAAATGGTGCAGTCTTCGAAGGGAGTAAGTCGCTGACGGACTAGGCTCTATTGAGGGAGTAAGTCGCTGACGGACTAGGCTTTAATGAAGGAGTCACTTAAGTGGTTGTTCCTACAATTGTTGAGAACAGATGGGTGGGGCACAAGGTTCGACATATGGTTGCTAACTGAGATTTGGAAGAGAGTGTTCTAGAGAGGTGGATCCGGAAGTCTCACTAAAAGGCATGGGTTCCGAGGACATGGGGTATGTCCGCACTCGATGGCAGAGGGCCTAAGTGTTGCGGGGCTTTGCTGTGGTGGCACCTCGAGGTGGGGGTGTGCCAACGAGACAAGTAGGGGGAGAACCTCGAATGCCAGGAAGTGGCAGTGCAGGAGCACAAACGAATGGAGGTGCCGTGGAGGACACACGGTTGGCTTACGAGTCACACCCAGGTGGGGTGCATCTCTTTGAATGTGGAAAATGTGGAGGTACTTGACCAGCGGGCTATGTGGTTGTTCAGTGGTCGAGTGCGACAAGAGACGGAGGTCTCGGCCCAAAGAGGGAAAGACGTAGGACTTTGAAAGAGAAGTTCAAAAGGGTGAACACAGTGGTGCATTGTGGTCCATGGAGCGAAGAGAAGAGGATATTCCTATATGGTGTTGTTATGCGGCAGTGCAGTGGGCACGTCGACGAGGGCGTCGACACTATCAGTGGGGGAGAATGTCACGGATCGCACTTGAGCGTGTGCTTTCGTGACTCCGTTGGGACATCCATGCGCTTATGAGGTAGTCCAAGTGTGGAAGGGGCAAGGACTTAAGAGCTAGAATGGTTGGTGTTGGCCGGGTTGTGCGTGTGAGGGGTATTTTGGGTATTTCGGAAGGTTACGGGAGGAACCTGAAGAAACTCAGAACACGAAAGATGTTCGTAATGACGAGATACACGCTATGCAACTGACGGTTCGCCATTCGGAGTTCGTACGAAGAAGTTATGCCCAATTATGACTCCTCGTGCATAGGTGATGTTCCCTCCTGGCAGAAGGCTAAATGCATAAAATGCTATATAGGGGGTGACATGGTGTCATGCTCTCCACCACCCCTGGTGCTTACACCCTTGTGGCACTAAGCGAGCATCCTTATGACATTGGAGGTTGTCATAAGGGCGGGCATGAGATTGTTGAAGGATAATCTATGTCTCCGAGGGAAAGGACTTCCCGAGGACAGTACGAACACGCGGGGCCGTTCGTATTGCGCATCGTTGGAAAGAGTGAGGTCAACGTATGGCATTCGCTATGCCGTCGGCTAGCGAGGCATTTGACGAGACTCGATGGACTTGGCTTGGGTTCGGCCTTGTCCAAGATGGAAGGAAGATATTCGGATGCCGGTACGCATGGGTTGCGACCCCATGCAAAGCATAGATGGTTATGTGGGACATTCGGAATACATATGTCGCCAAAGCTTGGGCGACATGCGAGCGTGACAGTTTGCGTGGATAGCTTGAGGATGTGGGCTATCGTGGTTGCTAACGGATGACCGACAGAAGTGTGGGTAAACCGATGGTGTGTTGGATCGCCATGTCTCGACTTGGACATGAGCGAGCCACGAGTTTGGCATGCGACGTGGTCGATGCAGTTGACGTGTCTTATGCAACGCTTGATGTATGGGCGTCGAGGGTTCGTTGCCGGATGCGGGGTGATTGTGTTGTCACAAGGAAGTGTGACTCGTCGTCTAGCC
>NW_028276924.1:50000-52500 GCF_965620075.1 Prunus avium
TTGTGGGTTTGCAACTCATAAGAGCGTCACTTTCAACGTCCCCGGTATTGGATTGAGTTTCTAAAAACAACCGTGCACACCGAGGTTAAACTTTACCGGCTCCACTCCGACTCGCCGCTCGCCCACAATTTGTTTGCAACGAAACATTTGTTTTTAATTTTGTTGGTTTAAATCTTGTTGGTTTGAAATTGTTTTGAAAAGGTTCTTTAAATCTAGTGGGTTTGCAACTCATAAGAGCATCACTTTCAACGTCCCCGGTATTGGATTGAGTTTCTAAAAACAACCGTGCACACCGAGGTTAAACTTTACCGGCTCCGCTCCGACTCGCCGCTCGCCCACTAGTCCGAAGGCAACAAAACATTTGTTTTTCATTTTGATGAAAATTTCTGTTTTTAAATCTTGTTGGTTTGAAATTTTTTTGAAAAGGTTCTTTAAATCTTGCGGGTTTGCAACTCATAAGAGCGTCACTTTCAACGTCCCCGGCATTGGATTGAGTTTCTAAAAACAACCGTGCACACCGAGGTTAAACTTTACCGGCTCCGCTCCGACTCACCGCTCGCCCACAAATCCGAAGGCAACAAAACATTTGTTTTTAATTTTGATGAATTTTTTTGAAAACATTGGCTTGGCAAGCCCCAATCCGCGACTATCCACCCACCGCCACCCCACACGGGTGGTTGTTGTTGCGAAATGAGGTTGTGGTCGACATGCCCGCGCATTTGAGAAGGAGTTCCTAGCACTCCATGCTCTTCCATGCCAAAAAAAAGCCTAGACAACCCCATTTCGCAACTTTCCACGCCTTTTTTTTTCCCCCTCACCCATGGCGGCGGCGTGGTGGCGGCGGCCGGATTCCGGCCACCACCGCCATGGGTGGCAGCCCCCCGACCCCGACACCAAACCCATAATACCGAGGCAACATATCGAGGCAACATATCGAGGCAACATGACATGGGTGTGGCGTGGGGGAAGGGGGCTGCAGCTAGGAGGGCATGGGCTGCCATGCATATGCAGGCAACACACACCCCCCTATATAGCATTTTATGCATTTAGCCCTTTGACAGGAAGAGACATCACCTATGCGCGAGGAGTCATAATGGGCTCTAAATAATTCAATACAAGGTATTTGGACGTGATTTTTTGCAGGGATACTAAGAAACATGCAATCTCTGATGGGAAAAAGTTTCATAAATATTTGAAGTCGGGAAGTATTTTTTATTATTTTTAGAAGTCGTAAAATTGAAAAAATCATTAAAAGAAATCCGGGAGGAATTTTTTAGTTTTGTAACTTGGAGAAGGTACTAAAAATCATAGACTACTTATGGGGAGCTTATTGTGCGAGGAAATTTCAATAAAAATGGGGTTTGACAAGGTTTGAAAAATTCTGTCGACATTTGAAAAAATCTGGAACTAGGCTGCCGGCATGCTGCGCACATGCTGCGCGCATGCTGCGCGCAGGCTGCGCGCAGGCCACGGCAGGACAAGTTTCGCTAGCCTCACTGTCGACCGAATGCGCAAGCTGCGCGCACGCCATGGCAAGACAAATTTCGCTAGCCTCACTGTCGACAGAGTCAGCACGCTGCGCGCACGCCATGGCAGGAGAAGTTTCGCTAGCCTCGCTGTCGACAGAATCAGCACGCTGCGCGCAAGCTGTGCGCGCGCATGGCATGGCAAGTTTCGAAAAATTCTGTCGACAGGCTCCCGAGCGCGCACGCTGCCGACATGTTGTGCGCACGCTGCCGGCATGCTGTGCACACGCTGCGCGCAAGCTGTGCGCGCGCATGGCATGGCAAGTTTCGAAAAATTCTGTCGACAGGCTGCCAAGCGCGCACGCTGCGCACACGCTGCCGGCATGCTGTGCGCACGCTGCCGGCATGCTGTGCACACGCTGCGCGCAAGCTGTGCGCGCGCATGGCATGGCAAGTTTCGAAAAATTCTGTCGACAGGCTCCCAAGCGCGCACGCTGCGCACACGCTGCCGGCATGCTGCGCGCACGCTGCCGGCATGCTGCGCGCAAGCTGTGCGCGCGCATGGCATTGCAAGTTTCGAAAAATTCTGCGGCCAGGCTCCCAAGCGCGCACGCTGCGCACACGCTGCCGGCATGCTGCGCGCACGCTGCCGGCATGCTGTGCGCACGCTGCGCGCGCGCATGGCAGGACAAGTTTCGAAAATTTCTGTCGACAGGCTGAGCAGCGCGCACGCTGCGCACAGGCTGCCGGCATGCTGCGCGCACGCCGCGCGCAAGCTGCGCGCGCGCATGGCAGGACAAGTTTCGAAAATTTCTGTCGACAGGCTCAGCAGCGCGCACGCTGCCGACATTCTGTGCGCACGCTGCGCACAGACTGCCGGCATGCTGCGCGCAGCCCATGGCAGGACAAGGTCCGAAAAATTCTGTCGACATTTTTACGCCATGGTAGGCTTCCGCTTCGCGTCACTTTGTCGACATTCAAGCCTACCATTTTTATTGAATTTTTCAAACCTTGTCAAACCCCATTATTCAAAT
>NW_028276924.1:72500-75000 GCF_965620075.1 Prunus avium
AAGATTGTCTATGCCAAACCCGGGAAGCACACCATTCACACACTCCCGACCGGTGTGGTGTGGCGGTGATTGGATAGTTACAGATTGAGCACTTGCCAAGGATCAAAATGTGTCATTTAGAAGAAACATTTTCAAAAAGTTTTTAAAATCTTGTGGGTTTGCAACTCATAAGAGCGTCACTTTCAACGTCCCCGGTATTGGATTGAGTTTCTAAAAACAACCGTGCACACCGAGGTTAAACTTTACCGGCTCCACTCCGACTCGCCGCTCGCCCACAATTTGTTTGCAACGAAACATTTGTTTTTAATTTTGTTGGTTTAAATCTTGTTGGTTTGAAATTGTTTTGAAAAGGTTCTTTAAATCTAGTGGGTTTGCAACTCATAAGAGCATCACTTTCAACGTCCCCGGTATTGGATTGAGTTTCTAAAAACAACCGTGCACACCGAGGTTAAACTTTACCGGCTCCGCTCCGACTCGCCGCTCGCCCACTAGTCCGAAGGCAACAAAACATTTGTTTTTCATTTTGATGAAAATTTCTGTTTTTAAATCTTGTTGGTTTGAAATTTTTTTGAAAAGGTTCTTTAAATCTTGCGGGTTTGCAACTCATAAGAGCGTCACTTTCAACGTCCCCGGCATTGGATTGAGTTTCTAAAAACAACCGTGCACACCGAGGTTAAACTTTACCGGCTCCGCTCCGACTCACCGCTCGCCCACAAATCCGAAGGCAACAAAACATTTGTTTTTAATTTTGATGAATTTTTTTGAAAACATTGGCTTGGCAAGCCCCAATCCGCGACTATCCACCCACCGCCACCCCACACGGGTGGTTGTTGTTGCGAAATGAGGTTGTGGTCGACATGCCCGCGCATTTGAGAAGGAGTTCCTAGCACTCCATGCTCTTCCATGCCAAAAAAAAGCCTAGACAACCCCATTTCGCAACTTTCCACGCCTTTTTTTTTCCCCCTCACCCATGGCGGCGGCGTGGTGGCGGCGGCCGGATTCCGGCCACCACCGCCATGGGTGGCAGCCCCCCGACCCCGACACCAAACCCATAATACCGAGGCAACATATCGAGGCAACATATCGAGGCAACATGACATGGGTGTGGCGTGGGGGAAGGGGGCTGCAGCTAGGAGGGCATGGGCTGCCATGCATATGCAGGCAACACACACCCCCCTATATAGCATTTTATGCATTTAGCCCTTTGACAGGAAGAGACATCACCTATGCGCGAGGAGTCATAATGGGCTCTAAATAATTCAATACAAGGTATTTGGACGTGATTTTTTGCAGGGATACTAAGAAACATGCAATCTCTGATGGGAAAAAGTTTCATAAATATTTGAAGTCGGGAAGTATTTTTTATTATTTTTAGAAGTCGTAAAATTGAAAAAATCATTAAAAGAAATCCGGGAGGAATTTTTTAGTTTTGTAACTTGGAGAAGGTACTAAAAATCATAGACTACTTATGGGGAGCTTATTGTGCGAGGAAATTTCAATAAAAATGGGGTTTGACAAGGTTTGAAAAATTCTGTCGACATTTGAAAAAATCTGGAACTAGGCTGCCGGCATGCTGCGCACATGCTGCGCGCATGCTGCGCGCAGGCTGCGCGCAGGCCACGGCAGGACAAGTTTCGCTAGCCTCACTGTCGACCGAATGCGCAAGCTGCGCGCACGCCATGGCAAGACAAATTTCGCTAGCCTCACTGTCGACAGAGTCAGCACGCTGCGCGCACGCCATGGCAGGAGAAGTTTCGCTAGCCTCGCTGTCGACAGAATCAGCACGCTGCGCGCAAGCTGTGCGCGCGCATGGCATGGCAAGTTTCGAAAAATTCTGTCGACAGGCTCCCGAGCGCGCACGCTGCCGACATGTTGTGCGCACGCTGCCGGCATGCTGTGCACACGCTGCGCGCAAGCTGTGCGCGCGCATGGCATGGCAAGTTTCGAAAAATTCTGTCGACAGGCTGCCAAGCGCGCACGCTGCGCACACGCTGCCGGCATGCTGTGCGCACGCTGCCGGCATGCTGTGCACACGCTGCGCGCAAGCTGTGCGCGCGCATGGCATGGCAAGTTTCGAAAAATTCTGTCGACAGGCTCCCAAGCGCGCACGCTGCGCACACGCTGCCGGCATGCTGCGCGCACGCTGCCGGCATGCTGCGCGCAAGCTGTGCGCGCGCATGGCATTGCAAGTTTCGAAAAATTCTGCGGCCAGGCTCCCAAGCGCGCACGCTGCGCACACGCTGCCGGCATGCTGCGCGCACGCTGCCGGCATGCTGTGCGCACGCTGCGCGCGCGCATGGCAGGACAAGTTTCGAAAATTTCTGTCGACAGGCTGAGCAGCGCGCACGCTGCGCACAGGCTGCCGGCATGCTGCGCGCACGCCGCGCGCAAGCTGCGCGCGCGCATGGCAGGACAAGTTTCGAAAATTTCTGTCGACAGGCTCAGCAGCGCGCACGCTGCCGACATTCTGTGCGCACGCTGCGCACAGACTGCCGGCATG
>NW_028276924.1:95000-97500 GCF_965620075.1 Prunus avium
GCATACCGAAGACAACCCCAAGCAAAAGTTCACTTGAAGCCAACCCATCGTCGCCCACAACTAGTGGGTGAATGGTGTGCTTCCCGGGGTTGGCATAGACATTCCCTCGCATGCAAAAGATTGTCGATGCGAAAGATTGTCTATGCCAAACCCGGGAAGCACACCATTCACACACTCCCGACCGGTGTGGTGTGGCGGTGATTGGATAGTTACAGATTGAGCACTTGCCAAGGATCAAAATGTGTCATTTAGAAGAAACATTTTCAAAAAGTTTTTAAAATCTTGTGGGTTTGCAACTCATAAGAGCGTCACTTTCAACGTCCCCGGTATTGGATTGAGTTTCTAAAAACAACCGTGCACACCGAGGTTAAACTTTACCGGCTCCACTCCGACTCGCCGCTCGCCCACAATTTGTTTGCAACGAAACATTTGTTTTTAATTTTGTTGGTTTAAATCTTGTTGGTTTGAAATTGTTTTGAAAAGGTTCTTTAAATCTAGTGGGTTTGCAACTCATAAGAGCATCACTTTCAACGTCCCCGGTATTGGATTGAGTTTCTAAAAACAACCGTGCACACCGAGGTTAAACTTTACCGGCTCCGCTCCGACTCGCCGCTCGCCCACTAGTCCGAAGGCAACAAAACATTTGTTTTTCATTTTGATGAAAATTTCTGTTTTTAAATCTTGTTGGTTTGAAATTTTTTTGAAAAGGTTCTTTAAATCTTGCGGGTTTGCAACTCATAAGAGCGTCACTTTCAACGTCCCCGGCATTGGATTGAGTTTCTAAAAACAACCGTGCACACCGAGGTTAAACTTTACCGGCTCCGCTCCGACTCACCGCTCGCCCACAAATCCGAAGGCAACAAAACATTTGTTTTTAATTTTGATGAATTTTTTTGAAAACATTGGCTTGGCAAGCCCCAATCCGCGACTATCCACCCACCGCCACCCCACACGGGTGGTTGTTGTTGCGAAATGAGGTTGTGGTCGACATGCCCGCGCATTTGAGAAGGAGTTCCTAGCACTCCATGCTCTTCCATGCCAAAAAAAAGCCTAGACAACCCCATTTCGCAACTTTCCACGCCTTTTTTTTTCCCCCTCACCCATGGCGGCGGCGTGGTGGCGGCGGCCGGATTCCGGCCACCACCGCCATGGGTGGCAGCCCCCCGACCCCGACACCAAACCCATAATACCGAGGCAACATATCGAGGCAACATATCGAGGCAACATGACATGGGTGTGGCGTGGGGGAAGGGGGCTGCAGCTAGGAGGGCATGGGCTGCCATGCATATGCAGGCAACACACACCCCCCTATATAGCATTTTATGCATTTAGCCCTTTGACAGGAAGAGACATCACCTATGCGCGAGGAGTCATAATGGGCTCTAAATAATTCAATACAAGGTATTTGGACGTGATTTTTTGCAGGGATACTAAGAAACATGCAATCTCTGATGGGAAAAAGTTTCATAAATATTTGAAGTCGGGAAGTATTTTTTATTATTTTTAGAAGTCGTAAAATTGAAAAAATCATTAAAAGAAATCCGGGAGGAATTTTTTAGTTTTGTAACTTGGAGAAGGTACTAAAAATCATAGACTACTTATGGGGAGCTTATTGTGCGAGGAAATTTCAATAAAAATGGGGTTTGACAAGGTTTGAAAAATTCTGTCGACATTTGAAAAAATCTGGAACTAGGCTGCCGGCATGCTGCGCACATGCTGCGCGCATGCTGCGCGCAGGCTGCGCGCAGGCCACGGCAGGACAAGTTTCGCTAGCCTCACTGTCGACCGAATGCGCAAGCTGCGCGCACGCCATGGCAAGACAAATTTCGCTAGCCTCACTGTCGACAGAGTCAGCACGCTGCGCGCACGCCATGGCAGGAGAAGTTTCGCTAGCCTCGCTGTCGACAGAATCAGCACGCTGCGCGCAAGCTGTGCGCGCGCATGGCATGGCAAGTTTCGAAAAATTCTGTCGACAGGCTCCCGAGCGCGCACGCTGCCGACATGTTGTGCGCACGCTGCCGGCATGCTGTGCACACGCTGCGCGCAAGCTGTGCGCGCGCATGGCATGGCAAGTTTCGAAAAATTCTGTCGACAGGCTGCCAAGCGCGCACGCTGCGCACACGCTGCCGGCATGCTGTGCGCACGCTGCCGGCATGCTGTGCACACGCTGCGCGCAAGCTGTGCGCGCGCATGGCATGGCAAGTTTCGAAAAATTCTGTCGACAGGCTCCCAAGCGCGCACGCTGCGCACACGCTGCCGGCATGCTGCGCGCACGCTGCCGGCATGCTGCGCGCAAGCTGTGCGCGCGCATGGCATTGCAAGTTTCGAAAAATTCTGCGGCCAGGCTCCCAAGCGCGCACGCTGCGCACACGCTGCCGGCATGCTGCGCGCACGCTGCCGGCATGCTGTGCGCACGCTGCGCGCGCGCATGGCAGGACAAGTTTCGAAAATTTCTGTCGACAGGCTGAGCAGCGCGCACGCTGCGCACAGGCTGCCGGCA
>NW_028276924.1:117500-120000 GCF_965620075.1 Prunus avium
TCGTCACCATGTGTTCGTGTGGCCGAGAATTGGGTAGCTTCTTCATCAACCCCGCCAAAAGCCATCCTCGACATACCCGTGCATTGAGAAGGTTTGGTGGCCGTACTCCCAACACAAAAGCATACCGAAGACAACCCCAAGCAAAAGTTCACTTGAAGCCAACCCATCGTCGCCCACAACTAGTGGGTGAATGGTGTGCTTCCCGGGGTTGGCATAGACATTCCCTCGCATGCAAAAGATTGTCGATGCGAAAGATTGTCTATGCCAAACCCGGGAAGCACACCATTCACACACTCCCGACCGGTGTGGTGTGGCGGTGATTGGATAGTTACAGATTGAGCACTTGCCAAGGATCAAAATGTGTCATTTAGAAGAAACATTTTCAAAAAGTTTTTAAAATCTTGTGGGTTTGCAACTCATAAGAGCGTCACTTTCAACGTCCCCGGTATTGGATTGAGTTTCTAAAAACAACCGTGCACACCGAGGTTAAACTTTACCGGCTCCACTCCGACTCGCCGCTCGCCCACAATTTGTTTGCAACGAAACATTTGTTTTTAATTTTGTTGGTTTAAATCTTGTTGGTTTGAAATTGTTTTGAAAAGGTTCTTTAAATCTAGTGGGTTTGCAACTCATAAGAGCATCACTTTCAACGTCCCCGGTATTGGATTGAGTTTCTAAAAACAACCGTGCACACCGAGGTTAAACTTTACCGGCTCCGCTCCGACTCGCCGCTCGCCCACTAGTCCGAAGGCAACAAAACATTTGTTTTTCATTTTGATGAAAATTTCTGTTTTTAAATCTTGTTGGTTTGAAATTTTTTTGAAAAGGTTCTTTAAATCTTGCGGGTTTGCAACTCATAAGAGCGTCACTTTCAACGTCCCCGGCATTGGATTGAGTTTCTAAAAACAACCGTGCACACCGAGGTTAAACTTTACCGGCTCCGCTCCGACTCACCGCTCGCCCACAAATCCGAAGGCAACAAAACATTTGTTTTTAATTTTGATGAATTTTTTTGAAAACATTGGCTTGGCAAGCCCCAATCCGCGACTATCCACCCACCGCCACCCCACACGGGTGGTTGTTGTTGCGAAATGAGGTTGTGGTCGACATGCCCGCGCATTTGAGAAGGAGTTCCTAGCACTCCATGCTCTTCCATGCCAAAAAAAAGCCTAGACAACCCCATTTCGCAACTTTCCACGCCTTTTTTTTTCCCCCTCACCCATGGCGGCGGCGTGGTGGCGGCGGCCGGATTCCGGCCACCACCGCCATGGGTGGCAGCCCCCCGACCCCGACACCAAACCCATAATACCGAGGCAACATATCGAGGCAACATATCGAGGCAACATGACATGGGTGTGGCGTGGGGGAAGGGGGCTGCAGCTAGGAGGGCATGGGCTGCCATGCATATGCAGGCAACACACACCCCCCTATATAGCATTTTATGCATTTAGCCCTTTGACAGGAAGAGACATCACCTATGCGCGAGGAGTCATAATGGGCTCTAAATAATTCAATACAAGGTATTTGGACGTGATTTTTTGCAGGGATACTAAGAAACATGCAATCTCTGATGGGAAAAAGTTTCATAAATATTTGAAGTCGGGAAGTATTTTTTATTATTTTTAGAAGTCGTAAAATTGAAAAAATCATTAAAAGAAATCCGGGAGGAATTTTTTAGTTTTGTAACTTGGAGAAGGTACTAAAAATCATAGACTACTTATGGGGAGCTTATTGTGCGAGGAAATTTCAATAAAAATGGGGTTTGACAAGGTTTGAAAAATTCTGTCGACATTTGAAAAAATCTGGAACTAGGCTGCCGGCATGCTGCGCACATGCTGCGCGCATGCTGCGCGCATGCTGCGCGCAGGCTGCGCGCAGGCCACGGCAGGACAAGTTTCGCTAGCCTCACTGTCGACCGAATGCGCAAGCTGCGCGCACGCCATGGCAAGACAAATTTCGCTAGCCTCACTGTCGACAGAGTCAGCACGCTGCGCGCACGCCATGGCAGGAGAAGTTTCGCTAGCCTCGCTGTCGACAGAATCAGCACGCTGCGCGCAAGCTGTGCGCGCGCATGGCATGGCAAGTTTCGAAAAATTCTGTCGACAGGCTCCCGAGCGCGCACGCTGCCGACATGTTGTGCGCACGCTGCCGGCATGCTGTGCACACGCTGCGCGCAAGCTGTGCGCGCGCATGGCATGGCAAGTTTCGAAAAATTCTGTCGACAGGCTGCCAAGCGCGCACGCTGCGCACACGCTGCCGGCATGCTGTGCGCACGCTGCCGGCATGCTGTGCACACGCTGCGCGCAAGCTGTGCGCGCGCATGGCATGGCAAGTTTCGAAAAATTCTGTCGACAGGCTCCCAAGCGCGCACGCTGCGCACACGCTGCCGGCATGCTGCGCGCACGCTGCCGGCATGCTGCGCGCAAGCTGTGCGCGCGCATGGCATTGCAAGTTTCGAAAAATTCTGCGGCCAGGCTCCCAAGCGCGCACGCTGCGCACA
>NW_028276925.1:0-2500 GCF_965620075.1 Prunus avium
TACTTGCATTCTCTTCGCACGGCCTTCACTTGCCTTGGCATGTCGTGCCTTGGCCTTTGCATGTCGTGCCTTGCCATGCCGTAGTTTCGCTTGCCTTGGCATTGCTCCCCATTCAAGGCATTTCGAGAAAGCGAGGCTATCGGAAGCTTGGCATGCCTACCCTTGCCTTCGCCTTGACATGCCGTGGCCTTGCCTTTGCTCCCATTCAACGCATTCCGACAAAGTGACGCGAAGCGGAAGCCTACCATGGCGTAAAAATGTCGACAAAATTTTTCGACATTTGAATAATGGGGTTTGACAAGGTTTGAAAAATTCAATAAAAATGGTAGGCTTGAATGTCGACAAAGTGACGCGAAGCGGAAGCCTACCATGCGCAAAAATGTTGACAGAATTTTTCGGAACTTGTCCTGCCATGGGCTGCGCGCAGCATGCCGGCAGCCTGTGCGCAGCGTGCGCACAGCATGTCGGCAGCGTGCGCGCTGCATAGCCTGTCGACAGAGGCTAGCGAAACTTGTCCTGCCATGCGCGTGCGCAGCTGCGCGCAGCATGCGCACAACATGCCGGCAGCGTGCGCACAGCATGTCGGCAGCGTGCGCGCAGCTGAGCTTGTCGACAGAATTTTTCGAAACTTGTCCTGCCATGCGCGCGCGCAGCTTGCGCGCAGCGTGCTGATTCTGTCGACAGTGAGGCTAGCGAAACTTGTCCTGCCATGCGCGCGCGCAGCCTGTGCGCGCAACCTGCGCATCTGTCGACAGTGAGGCTAGCGAAACTTGTCCTGCCATGGCGTGCGCGCAGCCTGTGCGCGCAGCTTGCGAATCTGTCGACAGTGAGGCTTGCGAAACTTGTCCTGCCATGGCATGCGCGCAGCATGCGCGCAGCATGCGCGCAGCATGCCGGCAGCCTGGTTCCAGGTTTTTTCAAATGTCGACAGAATTTTTCAAACCTTGTCAAACCCCATTTTTATTGAAATTTCCTCGCACAATAAGCTCCCTATAATTAAGTCTATGATTTTTAGGACCTTCTCCAACTTACAAAATGATATTTAGGACCTTGCCTTGCCCTCACATGCCGTGCCCATTCAAGGCATTCCGAGAAAGTGAGGTTATTGGAGGCTTCGGATGGCGTGGCTTGCCTTGCCTTGCATTGGCATGCCATGCCCAAGTTGTGGCCTACACCAAGCCATTCAAGCCATGCGTTGCCTTACCTTGGAATTGCTCATCATCCAATGCATTCCGAGAAAGTGAGTGTAGGCGAGGCTAAGGATGGCTTGCCTTGCCTTGCCTTGCATTGGCATGCCATGCCCAAGTTGTGGCCTACACCAAGCCATTCAAGCCATGCGTTGCCTTACCTTGGAATTGCTCATCATCCAATGCATTCCGAGAAAGTGAGTGTAGGCGAGGCTAAGGATGGCTTGCCTCGCCTTGCCTTGGCATGCCGTGCCCATGATGTGGCCTTGACCAAGCCATTCAAGCCATGCGTTGCCTTCGCCTTGGCATGCCGTGGCCTTGCCTCGCCATGCGATGCATTCCGACAAAGTGACGCGAAGCGGAAGCCTATCATGGCGTAAAAATGTCGACAAAATTTTTCGACATTTGAATAATGGGGTTTGACAAGGTTTGAAAAATTCAATACAAATGGTAGGCTTGAATGTCGACAAAGTGACGCGAAGCGGAAGCCTACCACGGCGTAAAAATGTCGACAGATTTTTTCGGACCTTGTCCTGCCATGGGCTGCGCGCAGCATGCCGGCAGCCTGTGCGCAGCGTGCGCACAGCATGTCGGCAGCGTGCGCACAGCATGCCGGCAGCGTGCGCGCACCATGCCGGCAGCCTGTCGACAGAATTTTTCGAAACTTGTCCTGCCATGCGCGCGCGCAGCTTGCGCGCAGCGTGCTGATTCTGTCGACAGTGAGGCTAGCGAAAGTTGTCCTGCCATGGCGTGCGCGCAGCCTGTGCGCGCAGCTTGCGCATCTGTCGACAGTGAGGCTAGCGAAACTTGTCCTGCCATGGCATGCGCGGCGCCTGCGCGCAGCCTGCGCACAACATGCGCGCAGGCTGTGCGCAGCGTGCGCGGAGCTTGCGTGCAGCTTGCGCATCTGTCGACAGTGAGGCTAGCGAAACTTGTCCTGCCATGGCATGCGCGCAGCGTGCGCGCAGTCTGTGCGCAGCATGCGCGCAGTCTGTGCGCAGCATGCGCGCAGCCTGTGCGCGCAGCTTGCGCATCTGTCGACAGTGAGGCTAGCGAAACTTGTCCTGCCATGGCATGCGCGCAGTCTGCGCGCAGTCTGCGCGCAGCATGCGCGCAGCCTGCGCGCAGCATGTGCGCAGCATGCCGGCAGCATGGTTCCAGGTTTTTTCAAATGTCGACAGAATTTTTCAAATCTTGTCAAACCCCGTTTTTATTGAAATTTCCTCGCACAATAAGCTCCCCATAAGTAGTCTATGATTTTTAGGACCTTCTCCAACTTACAAAACTAAAAAATTCCTCCCGGATTTGTTTTA
>NW_028276925.1:12500-15000 GCF_965620075.1 Prunus avium
CCTTGCCTTGGCATGCCGTGCCCATGATGTGGCCTTGACCAAGCCATTCAAGCCATGCGTTGCCTTCGCCTTGGCATGCCGTGGCCTTGCCTCGCCATGCGATGCATTCCGACAAAGTGACGCGAAGCGGAAGCCTATCATGGCGTAAAAATGTCGACAAAATTTTTCGACATTTGAATAATGGGGTTTGACAAGGTTTGAAAAATTCAATACAAATGGTAGGCTTGAATGTCGACAAAGTGACGCGAAGCGGAAGCCTACCACGGCGTAAAAATGTCGACAGATTTTTTCGGACCTTGTCCTGCCATGGGCTGCGCGCAGCATGCCGGCAGCCTGTGCGCAGCGTGCGCACAGCATGTCGGCAGCGTGCGCACAGCATGCCGGCAGCGTGCGCGCACCATGCCGGCAGCCTGTCGACAGAATTTTTCGAAACTTGTCCTGCCATGCGCGCGCGCAGCTTGCGCGCAGCGTGCTGATTCTGTCGACAGTGAGGCTAGCGAAAGTTGTCCTGCCATGGCGTGCGCGCAGCCTGTGCGCGCAGCTTGCGCATCTGTCGACAGTGAGGCTAGCGAAACTTGTCCTGCCATGGCATGCGCGGCGCCTGCGCGCAGCCTGCGCACAACATGCGCGCAGGCTGTGCGCAGCGTGCGCGGAGCTTGCGTGCAGCTTGCGCATCTGTCGACAGTGAGGCTAGCGAAACTTGTCCTGCCATGGCATGCGCGCAGCGTGCGCGCAGTCTGTGCGCAGCATGCGCGCAGCCTGTGCGCAGCATGCGCGCAGCCTGTGCGCGCAGCTTGCGCATCTGTCGACAGTGAGGCTAGCGAAACTTGTCCTGCCATGGCATGCGCGCAGTCTGCGCGCAGTCTGCGCGCAGCATGCGCGCAGCCTGCGCGCAGCATGTGCGCAGCATGCCGGCAGCATGGTTCCAGGTTTTTTCAAATGTCGACAGAATTTTTCAAATCTTGTCAAACCCCGTTTTTATTGAAATTTCCTCGCACAATAAGCTCCCCATAAGTAGTCTATGATTTTTAGGACCTTCTCCAACTTACAAAACTAAAAAATTCCTCCCGGATTTGTTTTAATGATTTTTTCAATTTTACGACTTCTAAAAATAATAAAAAATACTTCCCGACTTCAAAAATTTATGAAACTTTTTCCCATCATAGATTGCATGTTTCTTAGTATCCCTGCAAAAAATCACGTCCAAATACCTTGTATTGAATTATTTAGAGCCCATTATGACTCCTCGCGCATAGGTGATGTCTCTTCCTGTCAAAGGGCTAAATGCATAAAATGCTATATAGGGGGGTGTGTGTTGCCTGCATATGCATGGCAGCCCATGCCTTCCTAGCTGCAGCCCCCTTCCCCCACGCCACACCCATGTCATGTTGCCTCGATATGTTGCCTCGGTATTATGGGTTTGGTGTCGGGGTCGGGGGGCTGCCACCCATGGCGGTGGTGGCCGGAATCCGGCCGCCGCCACCACGCCGCCGCCATGGGTGAGGGAGGAAAAAAAAGGCGTGGAAAGTTGCGAAATGGGGTTGTCTAGGCTTTTTTTTGGCATGGGAGAGCATGGAGTGCTAGGAACTCCTTCTCAAATGCACGGGCATGTCGACCACAACCTCATTTCTCAACAACAACCACCCGTGTGGGGTGGCGGTGGGTGGATAGTCGCGGATTGGGGCTTGCCAAGCCAATGTTTTCAAAAAATTTCATCAAAATTAAAAACAAATGTTTTGTTGCCTTCGGATTTGTGGGCGAGCGGCGAGTCGGAGTGGAGCCGGTAAAGTTTAACCTCGGTGTGCACGGTTGTTTTTAGAAACTCAATCCAATGCCGGGGACGTTGAAAGTGACGCTCTTATGAGTTGCAAACCCGCAAGATTTAAAGAACCTTTTCAAAACAATTTCAAACCAACAAGATTTAAAAACAGAAATTTTCATCAAAATGAAAAACAAATGTTTTGTTGCCTTCGGACTAGTGGGCGAGCGGCGAGTCGGAGTGGAGCCGGTAAAGTTTAACCTCGGTGTGCACGGTTGTTTTTAGAAACTCAATCCAATGCCGGGGACGTTGAAAGTGACGCTCTTATGAGTTGCAAACCCACTAGATTTAAAGAACCTTTTCAAAACAATTTCAAACCAACAAAATTAAAAACAAATGTTTCGTTGCAAACAAATTGTGGGCGAGCGGCGAGTCGGAGTGGAGCCGGTAAAGTTTAACCTCGGTGTGCACGGTTGTTTTTAGAAACTCAATCCAATACCGGGGACGTTGAAAGTGACGCTCTTATGAGTTGCAAACCCACAAGATTTTAAAAACTTTTTGAAAATGTTTCTTCTAAATGACACATTTTGATCCTTGGCAAGTGCTCAATCCGTAACTATCCAATCACCGCCACACCACACCGGTCGGGAGTGTGTGAATGGTGTGCTTCCCGGGGTTGGCATAGATAATCTTTCGCATCGACAATCTTTTGCATGCGAGGGAATGTCTATGCCAACCCCG
>NW_028276925.1:35000-37500 GCF_965620075.1 Prunus avium
AGCCTGTCGACAGAATTTTTCGAAACTTGTCCTGCCATGCGCGCGCGCAGCTTGCGCGCAGCGTGCTGATTCTGTCGACAGTGAGGCTAGCGAAAGTTGTCCTGCCATGGCGTGCGCGCAGCCTGTGCGCGCAGCTTGCGCATCTGTCGACAGTGAGGCTAGCGAAACTTGTCCTGCCATGGCATGCGCGGCGCCTGCGCGCAGCCTGCGCACAACATGCGCGCAGGCTGTGCGCAGCGTGCGCGGAGCTTGCGTGCAGCTTGCGCATCTGTCGACAGTGAGGCTAGCGAAACTTGTCCTGCCATGGCATGCGCGCAGCGTGCGCGCAGTCTGTGCGCAGCATGCGCGCAGCCTGTGCGCAGCATGCGCGCAGCCTGTGCGCGCAGCTTGCGCATCTGTCGACAGTGAGGCTAGCGAAACTTGTCCTGCCATGGCATGCGCGCAGTCTGCGCGCAGTCTGCGCGCAGCATGCGCGCAGCCTGCGCGCAGCATGTGCGCAGCATGCCGGCAGCATGGTTCCAGGTTTTTTCAAATGTCGACAGAATTTTTCAAATCTTGTCAAACCCCGTTTTTATTGAAATTTCCTCGCACAATAAGCTCCCCATAAGTAGTCTATGATTTTTAGGACCTTCTCCAACTTACAAAACTAAAAAATTCCTCCCGGATTTGTTTTAATGATTTTTTCAATTTTACGACTTCTAAAAATAATAAAAAATACTTCCCGACTTCAAAAATTTATGAAACTTTTTCCCATCATAGATTGCATGTTTCTTAGTATCCCTGCAAAAAATCACGTCCAAATACCTTGTATTGAATTATTTAGAGCCCATTATGACTCCTCGCGCATAGGTGATGTCTCTTCCTGTCAAAGGGCTAAATGCATAAAATGCTATATAGGGGGGTGTGTGTTGCCTGCATATGCATGGCAGCCCATGCCTTCCTAGCTGCAGCCCCCTTCCCCCACGCCACACCCATGTCATGTTGCCTCGATATGTTGCCTCGGTATTATGGGTTTGGTGTCGGGGTCGGGGGGCTGCCACCCATGGCGGTGGTGGCCGGAATCCGGCCGCCGCCACCACGCCGCCGCCATGGGTGAGGGAGGAAAAAAAAGGCGTGGAAAGTTGCGAAATGGGGTTGTCTAGGCTTTTTTTTGGCATGGGAGAGCATGGAGTGCTAGGAACTCCTTCTCAAATGCACGGGCATGTCGACCACAACCTCATTTCTCAACAACAACCACCCGTGTGGGGTGGCGGTGGGTGGATAGTCGCGGATTGGGGCTTGCCAAGCCAATGTTTTCAAAAAATTTCATCAAAATTAAAAACAAATGTTTTGTTGCCTTCGGATTTGTGGGCGAGCGGCGAGTCGGAGTGGAGCCGGTAAAGTTTAACCTCGGTGTGCACGGTTGTTTTTAGAAACTCAATCCAATGCCGGGGACGTTGAAAGTGACGCTCTTATGAGTTGCAAACCCGCAAGATTTAAAGAACCTTTTCAAAACAATTTCAAACCAACAAGATTTAAAAACAGAAATTTTCATCAAAATGAAAAACAAATGTTTTGTTGCCTTCGGACTAGTGGGCGAGCGGCGAGTCGGAGTGGAGCCGGTAAAGTTTAACCTCGGTGTGCACGGTTGTTTTTAGAAACTCAATCCAATGCCGGGGACGTTGAAAGTGACGCTCTTATGAGTTGCAAACCCACTAGATTTAAAGAACCTTTTCAAAACAATTTCAAACCAACAAAATTAAAAACAAATGTTTCGTTGCAAACAAATTGTGGGCGAGCGGCGAGTCGGAGTGGAGCTGGTAAAGTTTAACCTCGGTGTGCACGGTTGTTTTTAGAAACTCAATCCAATACCGGGGACGTTGAAAGTGACCCTCTTATGAGTTGCAAACCCACAAGATTTTAAAAACTTTTTGAAAATGTTTCTTCTAAATGACACATTTTGATCCTTGGCAAGTGCTCAATCCGTAACTATCCAATCACCGCCACACCACACCGGTCGGGAGTGTGTGAATGGTGTGCTTCCCGGGGTTGGCATAGATAATCTTTCGCATCGACAATCTTTTGCATGCGAGGGAATGTCTATGCCAACCCCGGGAAGCACACCATTCACCCACTAGTTGTGGGCGACGATGGGTTGGCTTCAAATGAATTTTTGCTTGGGGTTGTCCTCGGTATGCTTTTGTGTTGGGAGTACGGCCACCAAACCTTCTCAATGCACGGGTATGTCGAGGATGGCTTTCGGCGGGGTTGATGAAGAAGCTACCCAATTCTCGGCCACACGAACACATGGTGACGATGCGTTGGCTTCAAGTGAGCTTTAGCTTGGGGTTGTCTTCGGTATGCTTTTGTGTTGGGAGTACGGCCACCAAACCTTCTCAATGCACGGGTATGTCGAGGATGGCTTTCGGCGGAGTTGATGAAGAAGCTAGCAAATTGTTGGCCACTCTCACACGTGTGGGGGTAGGTTGGCTTCGAAAGAAGCTATCCAATCCTCTGAGTG
>NW_028276925.1:45000-47500 GCF_965620075.1 Prunus avium
GCCATGGCGTGCGCGCAGCCTGTGCGCGCAGCTTGCGAATCTGTCGACAGTGAGGCTTGCGAAACTTGTCCTGCCATGGCATGCGCGCAGCCTGCGCGCAGCATGCGCGCAGCATGCGCGCAGCATGCGCGCAGCATGCGCGCAGCATGCCGGCAGCCTGGTTCCAGGTTTTTTCAAATGTCGACAGAATTTTTCAAACCTTGTCAAACCCCATTTTTATTGAAATTTCCTCGCACAATAAGCTCCCTATAATTAAGTCTATGATTTTTAGGACCTTCTCCAACTTACAAAATGATATTTAGGACCTTGCCTTGCCCTCACATGCCGTGCCCATTCAAGGCATTCCGAGAAAGTGAGGTTATTGGAGGCTTCGGATGGCGTGGCTTGCCTTGCCTTGCATTGGCATGCCATGCCCAAGTTGTGGCCTACACCAAGCCATTCAAGCCATGCGTTGCCTTACCTTGGAATTGCTCATCATCCAATGCATTCCGAGAAAGTGAGTGTAGGCGAGGCTAAGGATGGCTTGCCTTGCCTTGCCTTGCATTGGCATGCCATGCCCAAGTTGTGGCCTACACCAAGCCATTCAAGCCATGCGTTGCCTTACCTTGGAATTGCTCATCATCCAATGCATTCCGAGAAAGTGAGTGTAGGCGAGGCTAAGGATGGCTTGCCTCGCCTTGCCTTGGCATGCCGTGCCCATGATGTGGCCTTGACCAAGCCATTCAAGCCATGCGTTGCCTTCGCCTTGGCATGCCGTGGCCTTGCCTCGCCATGCGATGCATTCCGACAAAGTGACGCGAAGCGGAAGCCTATCATGGCGTAAAAATGTCGACAAAATTTTTCGACATTTGAATAATGGGGTTTGACAAGGTTTGAAAAATTCAATACAAATGGTAGGCTTGAATGTCGACAAAGTGACGCGAAGCGGAAGCCTACCACGGCGTAAAAATGTCGACAGATTTTTTCGGACCTTGTCCTGCCATGGGCTGCGCGCAGCATGCCGGCAGCCTGTGCGCAGCGTGCGCACAGCATGTCGGCAGCGTGCGCACAGCATGCCGGCAGCGTGCGCGCACCATGCCGGCAGCCTGTCGACAGAATTTTTCGAAACTTGTCCTGCCATGCGCGCGCGCAGCTTGCGCGCAGCGTGCTGATTCTGTCGACAGTGAGGCTAGCGAAAGTTGTCCTGCCATGGCGTGCGCGCAGCCTGTGCGCGCAGCTTGCGCATCTGTCGACAGTGAGGCTAGCGAAACTTGTCCTGCCATGGCATGCGCGGCGCCTGCGCGCAGCCTGCGCACAACATGCGCGCAGGCTGTGCGCAGCGTGCGCGGAGCTTGCGTGCAGCTTGCGCATCTGTCGACAGTGAGGCTAGCGAAACTTGTCCTGCCATGGCATGCGCGCAGCGTGCGCGCAGTCTGTGCGCAGCATGCGCGCAGCCTGTGCGCAGCATGCGCGCAGCCTGTGCGCGCAGCTTGCGCATCTGTCGACAGTGAGGCTAGCGAAACTTGTCCTGCCATGGCATGCGCGCAGTCTGCGCGCAGCCTGCGCGCAGCATGTGCGCAGCATGCCGGCAGCATGGTTCCAGGTTTTTTCAAATGTCGACAGAATTTTTCAAATCTTGTCAAACCCCGTTTTTATTGAAATTTCCTCGCACAATAAGCTCCCCATAAGTAGTCTATGATTTTTAGGACCTTCTCCAACTTACAAAACTAAAAAATTCCTCCCGGATTTGTTTTAATGATTTTTTCAATTTTACGACTTCTAAAAATAATAAAAAATACTTCCCGACTTCAAAAATTTATGAAACTTTTTCCCATCATAGATTGCATGTTTCTTAGTATCCCTGCAAAAAATCACGTCCAAATACCTTGTATTGAATTATTTAGAGCCCATTATGACTCCTCGCGCATAGGTGATGTCTCTTCCTGTCAAAGGGCTAAATGCATAAAATGCTATATAGGGGGGTGTGTGTTGCCTGCATATGCATGGCAGCCCATGCCTTCCTAGCTGCAGCCCCCTTCCCCCACGCCACACCCATGTCATGTTGCCTCGATATGTTGCCTCGGTATTATGGGTTTGGTGTCGGGGTCGGGGGGCTGCCACCCATGGCGGTGGTGGCCGGAATCCGGCCGCCGCCACCACGCCGCCGCCATGGGTGAGGGAGGAAAAAAAAGGCGTGGAAAGTTGCGAAATGGGGTTGTCTAGGCTTTTTTTTGGCATGGGAGAGCATGGAGTGCTAGGAACTCCTTCTCAAATGCACGGGCATGTCGACCACAACCTCATTTCTCAACAACAACCACCCGTGTGGGGTGGCGGTGGGTGGATAGTCGCGGATTGGGGCTTGCCAAGCCAATGTTTTCAAAAAATTTCATCAAAATTAAAAACAAATGTTTTGTTGCCTTCGGATTTGTGGGCGAGCGGCGAGTCGGAGTGGAGCCGGTAAAGTTTAACCTCGGTGTGCACGGTTGTTTTTAGAAACTCAATCCAATGCCGGGGACGTTGA
>NW_028276925.1:67500-70000 GCF_965620075.1 Prunus avium
GGAGGCTTCGGATGGCGTGGCTTGCCTTGCCTTGCATTGGCATGCCATGCCCAAGTTGTGGCCTACACCAAGCCATTCAAGCCATGCGTTGCCTTACCTTGGAATTGCTCATCATCCAATGCATTCCGAGAAAGTGAGTGTAGGCGAGGCTAAGGATGGCTTGCCTTGCCTTGCCTTGCATTGGCATGCCATGCCCAAGTTGTGGCCTACACCAAGCCATTCAAGCCATGCGTTGCCTTACCTTGGAATTGCTCATCATCCAATGCATTCCGAGAAAGTGAGTGTAGGCGAGGCTAAGGATGGCTTGCCTCGCCTTGCCTTGGCATGCCGTGCCCATGATGTGGCCTTGACCAAGCCATTCAAGCCATGCGTTGCCTTCGCCTTGGCATGCCGTGGCCTTGCCTCGCCATGCGATGCATTCCGACAAAGTGACGCGAAGCGGAAGCCTATCATGGCGTAAAAATGTCGACAAAATTTTTCGACATTTGAATAATGGGGTTTGACAAGGTTTGAAAAATTCAATACAAATGGTAGGCTTGAATGTCGACAAAGTGACGCGAAGCGGAAGCCTACCACGGCGTAAAAATGTCGACAGATTTTTTCGGACCTTGTCCTGCCATGGGCTGCGCGCAGCATGCCGGCAGCCTGTGCGCAGCGTGCGCACAGCATGTCGGCAGCGTGCGCACAGCATGCCGGCAGCGTGCGCGCACCATGCCGGCAGCCTGTCGACAGAATTTTTCGAAACTTGTCCTGCCATGCGCGCGCGCAGCTTGCGCGCAGCGTGCTGATTCTGTCGACAGTGAGGCTAGCGAAAGTTGTCCTGCCATGGCGTGCGCGCAGCCTGTGCGCGCAGCTTGCGCATCTGTCGACAGTGAGGCTAGCGAAACTTGTCCTGCCATGGCATGCGCGGCGCCTGCGCGCAGCCTGCGCACAACATGCGCGCAGGCTGTGCGCAGCGTGCGCGGAGCTTGCGTGCAGCTTGCGCATCTGTCGACAGTGAGGCTAGCGAAACTTGTCCTGCCATGGCATGCGCGCAGCGTGCGCGCAGTCTGTGCGCAGCATGCGCGCAGCCTGTGCGCAGCATGCGCGCAGCCTGTGCGCGCAGCTTGCGCATCTGTCGACAGTGAGGCTAGCGAAACTTGTCCTGCCATGGCATGCGCGCAGTCTGCGCGCAGTCTGCGCGCAGCATGCGCGCAGCCTGCGCGCAGCATGTGCGCAGCATGCCGGCAGCATGGTTCCAGGTTTTTTCAAATGTCGACAGAATTTTTCAAATCTTGTCAAACCCCGTTTTTATTGAAATTTCCTCGCACAATAAGCTCCCCATAAGTAGTCTATGATTTTTAGGACCTTCTCCAACTTACAAAACTAAAAAATTCCTCCCGGATTTGTTTTAATGATTTTTTCAATTTTACGACTTCTAAAAATAATAAAAAATACTTCCCGACTTCAAAAATTTATGAAACTTTTTCCCATCATAGATTGCATGTTTCTTAGTATCCCTGCAAAAAATCACGTCCAAATACCTTGTATTGAATTATTTAGAGCCCATTATGACTCCTCGCGCATAGGTGATGTCTCTTCCTGTCAAAGGGCTAAATGCATAAAATGCTATATAGGGGGGTGTGTGTTGCCTGCATATGCATGGCAGCCCATGCCTTCCTAGCTGCAGCCCCCTTCCCCCACGCCACACCCATGTCATGTTGCCTCGATATGTTGCCTCGGTATTATGGGTTTGGTGTCGGGGTCGGGGGGCTGCCACCCATGGCGGTGGTGGCCGGAATCCGGCCGCCGCCACCACGCCGCCGCCATGGGTGAGGGAGGAAAAAAAAGGCGTGGAAAGTTGCGAAATGGGGTTGTCTAGGCTTTTTTTTGGCATGGGAGAGCATGGAGTGCTAGGAACTCCTTCTCAAATGCACGGGCATGTCGACCACAACCTCATTTCTCAACAACAACCACCCGTGTGGGGTGGCGGTGGGTGGATAGTCGCGGATTGGGGCTTGCCAAGCCAATGTTTTCAAAAAATTTCATCAAAATTAAAAACAAATGTTTTGTTGCCTTCGGATTTGTGGGCGAGCGGCGAGTCGGAGTGGAGCCGGTAAAGTTTAACCTCGGTGTGCACGGTTGTTTTTAGAAACTCAATCCAATGCCGGGGACGTTGAAAGTGACGCTCTTATGAGTTGCAAACCCGCAAGATTTAAAGAACCTTTTCAAAACAATTTCAAACCAACAAGATTTAAAAACAGAAATTTTCATCAAAATGAAAAACAAATGTTTTGTTGCCTTCGGACTAGTGGGCGAGCGGCGAGTCGGAGTGGAGCCGGTAAAGTTTAACCTCGGTGTGCACGGTTGTTTTTAGAAACTCAATCCAATGCCGGGGACGTTGAAAGTGACGCTCTTATGAGTTGCAAACCCACTAGATTTAAAGAACCTTTTCAAAACAATTTCAAACCAACAAAATTAAAAACAAATGTTTCGTTGCAAACAAATTGTGGGCGAGCGG
>NW_028276925.1:90000-92500 GCF_965620075.1 Prunus avium
CATTGGCATGCCATGCCCAAGTTGTGGCCTACACCAAGCCATTCAAGCCATGCGTTGCCTTACCTTGGAATTGCTCATCATCCAATGCATTCCGAGAAAGTGAGTGTAGGCGAGGCTAAGGATGGCTTGCCTCGCCTTGCCTTGGCATGCCGTGCCCATGATGTGGCCTTGACCAAGCCATTCAAGCCATGCGTTGCCTTCGCCTTGGCATGCCGTGGCCTTGCCTCGCCATGCGATGCATTCCGACAAAGTGACGCGAAGCGGAAGCCTATCATGGCGTAAAAATGTCGACAAAATTTTTCGACATTTGAATAATGGGGTTTGACAAGGTTTGAAAAATTCAATACAAATGGTAGGCTTGAATGTCGACAAAGTGACGCGAAGCGGAAGCCTACCACGGCGTAAAAATGTCGACAGATTTTTTCGGACCTTGTCCTGCCATGGGCTGCGCGCAGCATGCCGGCAGCCTGTGCGCAGCGTGCGCACAGCATGTCGGCAGCGTGCGCACAGCATGCCGGCAGCGTGCGCGCACCATGCCGGCAGCCTGTCGACAGAATTTTTCGAAACTTGTCCTGCCATGCGCGCGCGCAGCTTGCGCGCAGCGTGCTGATTCTGTCGACAGTGAGGCTAGCGAAAGTTGTCCTGCCATGGCGTGCGCGCAGCCTGTGCGCGCAGCTTGCGCATCTGTCGACAGTGAGGCTAGCGAAACTTGTCCTGCCATGGCATGCGCGGCGCCTGCGCGCAGCCTGCGCACAACATGCGCGCAGGCTGTGCGCAGCGTGCGCGGAGCTTGCGTGCAGCTTGCGCATCTGTCGACAGTGAGGCTAGCGAAACTTGTCCTGCCATGGCATGCGCGCAGCGTGCGCGCAGTCTGTGCGCAGCATGCGCGCAGCCTGTGCGCAGCATGCGCGCAGCCTGTGCGCAGCATGCGCGCAGCCTGTGCGCGCAGCTTGCGCATCTGTCGACAGTGAGGCTAGCGAAACTTGTCCTGCCATGGCATGCGCGCAGTCTGCGCGCAGTCTGCGCGCAGCATGCGCGCAGCCTGCGCGCAGCATGTGCGCAGCATGCCGGCAGCATGGTTCCAGGTTTTTTCAAATGTCGACAGAATTTTTCAAATCTTGTCAAACCCCGTTTTTATTGAAATTTCCTCGCACAATAAGCTCCCCATAAGTAGTCTATGATTTTTAGGACCTTCTCCAACTTACAAAACTAAAAAATTCCTCCCGGATTTGTTTTAATGATTTTTTCAATTTTACGACTTCTAAAAATAATAAAAAATACTTCCCGACTTCAAAAATTTATGAAACTTTTTCCCATCATAGATTGCATGTTTCTTAGTATCCCTGCAAAAAATCACGTCCAAATACCTTGTATTGAATTATTTAGAGCCCATTATGACTCCTCGCGCATAGGTGATGTCTCTTCCTGTCAAAGGGCTAAATGCATAAAATGCTATATAGGGGGGTGTGTGTTGCCTGCATATGCATGGCAGCCCATGCCTTCCTAGCTGCAGCCCCCTTCCCCCACGCCACACCCATGTCATGTTGCCTCGATATGTTGCCTCGGTATTATGGGTTTGGTGTCGGGGTCGGGGGGCTGCCACCCATGGCGGTGGTGGCCGGAATCCGGCCGCCGCCACCACGCCGCCGCCATGGGTGAGGGAGGAAAAAAAAGGCGTGGAAAGTTGCGAAATGGGGTTGTCTAGGCTTTTTTTTGGCATGGGAGAGCATGGAGTGCTAGGAACTCCTTCTCAAATGCACGGGCATGTCGACCACAACCTCATTTCTCAACAACAACCACCCGTGTGGGGTGGCGGTGGGTGGATAGTCGCGGATTGGGGCTTGCCAAGCCAATGTTTTCAAAAAATTTCATCAAAATTAAAAACAAATGTTTTGTTGCCTTCGGATTTGTGGGCGAGCGGCGAGTCGGAGTGGAGCCGGTAAAGTTTAACCTCGGTGTGCACGGTTGTTTTTAGAAACTCAATCCAATGCCGGGGACGTTGAAAGTGACGCTCTTATGAGTTGCAAACCCGCAAGATTTAAAGAACCTTTTCAAAACAATTTCAAACCAACAAGATTTAAAAACAGAAATTTTCATCAAAATGAAAAACAAATGTTTTGTTGCCTTCGGACTAGTGGGCGAGCGGCGAGTCGGAGTGGAGCCGGTAAAGTTTAACCTCGGTGTGCACGGTTGTTTTTAGAAACTCAATCCAATGCCGGGGACGTTGAAAGTGACGCTCTTATGAGTTGCAAACCCACTAGATTTAAAGAACCTTTTCAAAACAATTTCAAACCAACAAAATTAAAAACAAATGTTTCGTTGCAAACAAATTGTGGGCGAGCGGCGAGTCGGAGTGGAGCTGGTAAAGTTTAACCTCGGTGTGCACGGTTGTTTTTAGAAACTCAATCCAATACCGGGGACGTTGAAAGTGACCCTCTTATGAGTTGCAAACCCACAAGATTTTAAAAACTTTTTGAAAATGTTTCTTCTAAATGACACA
>NW_028276925.1:112500-115000 GCF_965620075.1 Prunus avium
ATCATCCAATGCATTCCGAGAAAGTGAGTGTAGGCGAGGCTAAGGATGGCTTGCCTCGCCTTGCCTTGGCATGCCGTGCCCATGATGTGGCCTTGACCAAGCCATTCAAGCCATGCGTTGCCTTCGCCTTGGCATGCCGTGGCCTTACCTCGCCATGCGATGCATTCCGACAAAGTGACGCGAAGCGGAAGCCTATCATGGCGTAAAAATGTCGACAAAATTTTTCGACATTTGAATAATGGGGTTTGACAAGGTTTGAAAAATTCAATACAAATGGTAGGCTTGAATGTCGACAAAGTGACGCGAAGCGGAAGCCTACCACGGCGTAAAAATGTCGACAGATTTTTTCGGACCTTGTCCTGCCATGGGCTGCGCGCAGCATGCCGGCAGCCTGTGCGCAGCGTGCGCACAGCATGTCGGCAGCGTGCGCACAGCATGCCGGCAGCGTGCGCGCACCATGCCGGCAGCCTGTCGACAGAATTTTTCGAAACTTGTCCTGCCATGCGCGCGCGCAGCTTGCTTGCAGCGTGCTGATTCTGTCGACAGTGAGGCTAGCGAAAGTTGTCCTGCCATGGCGTGCGCGCAGCCTGTGCGCGCAGCTTGCGCATCTGTCGACAGTGAGGCTAGCGAAACTTGTCCTGCCATGGCATGCGCGGCGCCTGCGCGCAGCCTGCGCGCAGCATGCGCACAACATGCGCGCAGGCTGTGCGCAGCGTGCGCGGAGCTTGCGTGCAGCTTGCGCATCTGTCGACAGTGAGGCTAGCGAAACTTGTCCTGCCATGGCATGCGCGCAGCGTGCGCGCAGTCTGTGCGCAGCATGCGCGCAGCCTGTGCGCAGCGTGCGCGCAGCTTGCGCATCTGTCGACAGTGAGGCTAGCGAAACTTGTCCTGCCATGGCATGCGCGCAGGCTGCGCGCAGCATGCGCGCAGCCTGCGCGCAGCATGTGCGCAGCATGCCGGCAGCATGGTTCCAGGTTTTTTCAAATGTCGACAGAATTTTTCAAATCTTGTCAAACCCCGTTTTTATTGAAATTTCCTCGCACAATAAGCTCCCCATAAGTAGTCTATGATTTTTAGGACCTTCTCCAACTTACAAAACTAAAAAATTCCTCCCGGATTTGTTTTAATGATTTTTTCAATTTTACGACTTCTAAAAATAATAAAAAATACTTCCCGACTTCAAAAATTTATGAAACTTTTTCCCATCATAGATTGCATGTTTCTTAGTATCCCTGCAAAAAATCACGTCCAAATACCTTGTATTGAATTATTTAGAGCCCATTATGACTCCTCGCGCATAGGTGATGTCTCTTCCTGTCAAAGGGCTAAATGCATAAAATGCTATATAGGGGGGTGTGTGTTGCCTGCATATGCATGGCAGCCCATGCCTTCCTAGCTGCAGCCCCCTTCCCCCACGCCACACCCATGTCATGTTGCCTCGATATGTTGCCTCGGTATTATGGGTTTGGTGTCGGGGTCGGGGGGCTGCCACCCATGGCGGTGGTGGCCGGAATCCGGCCGCCGCCACCATGCCGCCGCCATGGGTGAGGGAGGAAAAAAAAGGCGTGGAAAGTTGCGAAATGGGGTTGTCTAGGCTTTTTTTTGGCATGGGAGAGCATGGAGTGCTAGGAACTCCTTCTCAAATGCACGGGCATGTCGACCACAACCTCATTTCGCAACAACAACCACCCATGTGGGGTGGCGGTGGGTGGATAGTCGCGGATTGGGGCTTGCCAAGCCAATGTTTTCAAAAAATTTCATCAAAATTAAAAACAAATGTTTTGTTGCCTTCGGATTTGTGGGCGAGCGGCGAGTCGGAGTGGAGCCGGTAAAGTTTAACCTCGGTGTGCACGGTTGTTTTTAGAAACTCAATCCAATGCCGGGGACGTTGAAAGTGACGCTCTTATGAGTTGCAAACCCGCAAGATTTAAAGAACCTTTTCAAAACAATTTCAAACCAACAAGATTTAAAAACAGAAATTTTCATCAAAATGAAAAACAAATGTTTTGTTGCCTTCGGACTAGTGGGCGAGCGGCGAGTCGGAGTGGAGCCGGTAAAGTTTAACCTCGGTGTGCACGGTTGTTTTTAGAAACTCAATCCAATGCCGGGGACGTTGAAAGTGACGCTCTTATGAGTTGCAAACCCACTAGATTTAAAGAACCTTTTCAAAACAATTTCAAACCAACAAAATTAAAAACAAATGTTTCGTTGCAAACAAATTGTGGGCGAGCGGCGAGTCGGAGTGGAGCCGGTAAAGTTTAACCTCGGTGTGCACGGTTGTTTTTAGAAACTCAATCCAATACCGGGGACGTTGAAAGTGACGCTCTTATGAGTTGCAAACCCACAAGATTTTAAAAACTTTTTGAAAATGTTTCTTCTAAATGACACATTTTGATCCTTGGCAAGTGCTCAATCCGTAACTATCCAATCACCGCCACACCACACCGGTCGGGAGTGTGTGAATGGTGTGCTTCCCGGGGTTGGCATAGATAATCTTTCG
>NW_028276926.1:10000-12500 GCF_965620075.1 Prunus avium
GATTGAGTTTCTAAAAACAACCGTGCACACCGAGGTTAAACTTTACCGGCTCCACTCCGACTCGCCGCTCGCCCACTAGTCCGAAGGCAACAAAACATTTGTTTTTCATTTTGATGAAAATTTCTGTTTTTAAATCTTGTTGGTTTGAAATTGTTTTGAAAAGGTTCTTTAAATCTTGCGGGTTTGCAACTCATAAGAGCGTCACTTTCAACGTCCCCGGCATTGGATTGAGTTTCTAAAAACAACCGTGCACACCGAGGTTAAACTTTACCGGCTCCACTCCGACTCGCCGCTCGCCCACAAATCCGAAGGCAACAAAACATTTGTTTTTAATTTTGATGAAATTTTTTGAAAACATTGGCTTGGCAAGCCCCAATCCGCGACTATCCACCCACCGCCACCCCACACGGGTGGTTGTTGTTGAGAAATGAGGTTGTGGTCGACATGCCCGTGCATTTGAGAAGGAGTTCCTAGCACTCCATGCTCTCCCATGCCAAAAAAAAGCCTAGACAACCCCATTTCGCAACTTTCCACGCCTTTTTTTTCCTCCCTCACCCATGGCGGCGGCGTGGTGGCGGCGGCCGGATTCCGGCCACCACCGCCATGGGTGGCAGCCCCCCGACCCCGACACCAAACCCATAATACCGAGGCAACATATCGAGGCAACATGACATGGGTGTGGCGTGGGGGAAGGGGGCTGCAGCTAGGAAGGCATGGGCTGCCATGCATATGCAGGCAACACACACCCCCCTATATAGCATTTTATGCATTTAGCCCTTTGACAGGAAGAGACATCACCTATGCGCGAGGAGTCATAATGGGCTCTAAATAATTCAATACAAGGTATTTGGACGTGATTTTTTGCAGGGATACTAAGAAACATGCAATCTATGATGGGAAAAAGTTTCATAAATTTTTGAAGTCGGGAAGTATTTTTTATTATTTTTAGAAGTCGTAAAATTGAAAAAATCATTAAAACAAATCCGGGAGGAATTTTTTAGTTTTGTAAGTTGGAGAAGGTCCTAAAAATCATAGACTACTTATGGGGAGCTTATTGTGCGAGGAAATTTCAATAAAAACGGGGTTTGACAAGATTTGAAAAATTCTGTCGACATTTGAAAAAACCTGGAACCATGCTGCCGGCATGCTGCGCACATGCTGCGCGCAGGCTGCGCGCATGCTGCGCGCAGACTGCGCGCAGACTGCGCGCATGCCATGGCAGGACAAGTTTCGCTAGCCTCACTGTCGACAGATGCGCAAGCTGCGCGCACAGGCTGCGCGCATGCTGCGCACAGACTGCGCGCACGCTGCGCGCATGCCATGGCAGGACAAGTTTCGCTAGCCTCACTGTCGACAGATGCGCAAGCTGCACGCAAGCTCCGCGCACGCTGCGCACAGCCTGCGCGCATGTTGTGCGCAGGCTGCGCGCAGGCGCCGCGCATGCCATGGCAGGACAAGTTTCGCTAGCCTCACTGTCGACAGATGCGCAAGCTGCGCGCACAGGCTGCGCGCACGCCATGGCAGGACAACTTTCGCTAGCCTCACTGTCGACAGAATCAGCACGCTGCGCGCAAGCTGCGCGCGCGCATGGCAGGACAAGTTTCGAAAAATTCTGTCGACAGGCTGCCGGCATGGTGCGCGCACGCTGCCGGCATGCTGTGCGCACGCTGCCGACATGCTGTGCGCACGCTGCGCACAGGCTGCCGGCATGCTGCGCGCAGCCCATGGCAGGACAAGGTCCGAAAAAATCTGTCGACATTTTTACGCCGTGGTAGGCTTCCGCTTCGCGTCACTTTGTCGACATTCAAGCCTACCATTTGTATTGAATTTTTCAAACCTTGTCAAACCCCATTATTCAAATGTCGAAAAATTTTGTCGACATTTTTACGCCATGATAGGCTTCCGCTTCGCGTCACTTTGTCGGAATGCATCGCATGGCGAGGCAAGGCCACGGCATGCCAAGGCGAAGGCAACGCATGGCTTGAATGGCTTGGTCAAGGCCACATCATGGGCACGGCATGCCAAGGCAAGGCGAGGCAAGCCATCCTTAGCCTCGCCTACACTCACTTTCTCGGAATGCATTGGATGATGAGCAATTCCAAGGTAAGGCAACGCATGGCTTGAATGGCTTGGTGTAGGCCACAACTTGGGCATGGCATGCCAATGCAAGGCAAGGCAAGGCAAGCCATCCTTAGCCTCGCCTACACTCACTTTCTCGGAATGCATTGGATGATGAGCAATTCCAAGGTAAGGCAACGCATGGCTTGAATGGCTTGGTGTAGGCCACAACTTGGGCATGGCATGCCAATGCAAGGCAAGGCAAGCCACGCCATCCGA
Organism: Prunus avium; assembly: GCF_965620075.1. NCBI lineage: Eukaryota > Viridiplantae > Streptophyta > Magnoliopsida > Rosales > Rosaceae > Prunus > Prunus avium. The sequence continues at coordinate 12,338 of NW_028276926.1, forward strand.
AGCCTCCAATAACCTCACTTTCTCGGAATGCCTTGAATGGGCACGGCATGTGAGGGCAAGGCAAGGTCCTAAATATCATTTTGTAAGTTGGAGAAGGTCCTAAAAATCATAGACTTAATTATAGGGAGCTTATTGTGCGAGGAAATTTCAATAAAAATGGGGT
>NW_028276926.1:30000-32500 GCF_965620075.1 Prunus avium
GTCATTTAGAAGAAACATTTTCAAAAAGTTTTTAAAATCTTGTGGGTTTGCAACTCATAAGAGCGTCACTTTCAACGTCCCCGGTATTGGATTGAGTTTCTAAAAACAACCGTGCACACCGAGGTTAAACTTTACCGGCTCCACTCCGACTCGCCGCTCGCCCACAATTTGTTTGCAACGAAACATTTGTTTTTAATTTTGTTGGTTTGAAATTGTTTTGAAAAGGTTCTTTAAATCTAGTGGGTTTGCAACTCATAAGAGCGTCACTTTCAACGTCCCCGGCATTGGATTGAGTTTCTAAAAACAACCGTGCACACCGAGGTTAAACTTTACCGGCTCCACTCCGACTCGCCGCTCGCCCACTAGTCCGAAGGCAACAAAACATTTGTTTTTCATTTTGATGAAAATTTCTGTTTTTAAATCTTGTTGGTTTGAAATTGTTTTGAAAAGGTTCTTTAAATCTTGCGGGTTTGCAACTCATAAGAGCGTCACTTTCAACGTCCCCGGCATTGGATTGAGTTTCTAAAAACAACCGTGCACACCGAGGTTAAACTTTACCGGCTCCACTCCGACTCGCCGCTCGCCCACAAATCCGAAGGCAACAAAACATTTGTTTTTAATTTTGATGAAATTTTTTGAAAACATTGGCTTGGCAAGCCCCAATCCGCGACTATCCACCCACCGCCACCCCACACGGGTGGTTGTTGTTGAGAAATGAGGTTGTGGTCGACATGCCCGTGCATTTGAGAAGGAGTTCCTAGCACTCCATGCTCTCCCATGCCAAAAAAAAGCCTAGACAACCCCATTTCGCAACTTTCCACGCCTTTTTTTTCCTCCCTCACCCATGGCGGCGGCGTGGTGGCGGCGGCCGGATTCCGGCCACCACCGCCATGGGTGGCAGCCCCCCGACCCCGACACCAAACCCATAATACCGAGGCAACATATCGAGGCAACATGACATGGGTGTGGCGTGGGGGAAGGGGGCTGCAGCTAGGAAGGCATGGGCTGCCATGCATATGCAGGCAACACACACCCCCCTATATAGCATTTTATGCATTTAGCCCTTTGACAGGAAGAGACATCACCTATGCGCGAGGAGTCATAATGGGCTCTAAATAATTCAATACAAGGTATTTGGACGTGATTTTTTGCAGGGATACTAAGAAACATGCAATCTATGATGGGAAAAAGTTTCATAAATTTTTGAAGTCGGGAAGTATTTTTTATTATTTTTAGAAGTCGTAAAATTGAAAAAATCATTAAAACAAATCCGGGAGGAATTTTTTAGTTTTGTAAGTTGGAGAAGGTCCTAAAAATCATAGACTACTTATGGGGAGCTTATTGTGCGAGGAAATTTCAATAAAAACGGGGTTTGACAAGATTTGAAAAATTCTGTCGACATTTGAAAAAACCTGGAACCATGCTGCCGGCATGCTGCGCACATGCTGCGCGCAGGCTGCGCGCATGCTGCGCGCAGACTGCGCGCAGACTGCGCGCATGCCATGGCAGGACAAGTTTCGCTAGCCTCACTGTCGACAGATGCGCAAGCTGCGCGCACAGGCTGCGCGCATGCTGCGCACAGACTGCGCGCACGCTGCGCGCATGCCATGGCAGGACAAGTTTCGCTAGCCTCACTGTCGACAGATGCGCAAGCTGCACGCAAGCTCCGCGCACGCTGCGCACAGCCTGCGCGCATGTTGTGCGCAGGCTGCGCGCAGGCGCCGCGCATGCCATGGCAGGACAAGTTTCGCTAGCCTCACTGTCGACAGATGCGCAAGCTGCGCGCACAGGCTGCGCGCACGCCATGGCAGGACAACTTTCGCTAGCCTCACTGTCGACAGAATCAGCACGCTGCGCGCAAGCTGCGCGCGCGCATGGCAGGACAAGTTTCGAAAAATTCTGTCGACAGGCTGCCGGCATGGTGCGCGCACGCTGCCGGCATGCTGTGCGCACGCTGCCGACATGCTGTGCGCACGCTGCGCACAGGCTGCCGGCATGCTGCGCGCAGCCCATGGCAGGACAAGGTCCGAAAAAATCTGTCGACATTTTTACGCCGTGGTAGGCTTCCGCTTCGCGTCACTTTGTCGACATTCAAGCCTACCATTTGTATTGAATTTTTCAAACCTTGTCAAACCCCATTATTCAAATGTCGAAAAATTTTGTCGACATTTTTACGCCATGATAGGCTTCCGCTTCGCGTCACTTTGTCGGAATGCATCGCATGGCGAGGCAAGGCCACGGCATGCCAAGGCGAAGGCAACGCATGGCTTGAATGGCTTGGTCAAGGCCACATCATGGGCACGGCATGCCAAGGCAAGGCGAGGCAAGCCATCCTTAGCCTCGCCTACACTCACTTTCTCGGAATGCATTGGATGATGAGCAATTCCAAGGTAAGGCAACGCATGGCTTGAATGGCTTGGTGTAGGCCACAACTTGGGCATGGCATGCCAATGCAAGGCAAGGCAAGGCAAGCCATCCTTAGCCTCGCCTACACTCACTT
>NW_028276926.1:52500-57500 GCF_965620075.1 Prunus avium
TTTGATGAAAATTTCTGTTTTTAAATCTTGTTGGTTTGAAATTGTTTTGAAAAGGTTCTTTAAATCTTGCGGGTTTGCAACTCATAAGAGCGTCACTTTCAACGTCCCCGGCATTGGATTGAGTTTCTAAAAACAACCGTGCACACCGAGGTTAAACTTTACCGGCTCCACTCCGACTCGCCGCTCGCCCACAAATCCGAAGGCAACAAAACATTTGTTTTTAATTTTGATGAAATTTTTTGAAAACATTGGCTTGGCAAGCCCCAATCCGCGACTATCCACCCACCGCCACCCCACACGGGTGGTTGTTGTTGAGAAATGAGGTTGTGGTCGACATGCCCGTGCATTTGAGAAGGAGTTCCTAGCACTCCATGCTCTCCCATGCCAAAAAAAAGCCTAGACAACCCCATTTCGCAACTTTCCACGCCTTTTTTTTCCTCCCTCACCCATGGCGGCGGCGTGGTGGCGGCGGCCGGATTCCGGCCACCACCGCCATGGGTGGCAGCCCCCCGACCCCGACACCAAACCCATAATACCGAGGCAACATATCGAGGCAACATGACATGGGTGTGGCGTGGGGGAAGGGGGCTGCAGCTAGGAAGGCATGGGCTGCCATGCATATGCAGGCAACACACACCCCCCTATATAGCATTTTATGCATTTAGCCCTTTGACAGGAAGAGACATCACCTATGCGCGAGGAGTCATAATGGGCTCTAAATAATTCAATACAAGGTATTTGGACGTGATTTTTTGCAGGGATACTAAGAAACATGCAATCTATGATGGGAAAAAGTTTCATAAATTTTTGAAGTCGGGAAGTATTTTTTATTATTTTTAGAAGTCGTAAAATTGAAAAAATCATTAAAACAAATCCGGGAGGAATTTTTTAGTTTTGTAAGTTGGAGAAGGTCCTAAAAATCATAGACTACTTATGGGGAGCTTATTGTGCGAGGAAATTTCAATAAAAACGGGGTTTGACAAGATTTGAAAAATTCTGTCGACATTTGAAAAAACCTGGAACCATGCTGCCGGCATGCTGCGCACATGCTGCGCGCAGGCTGCGCGCATGCTGCGCGCAGACTGCGCGCAGACTGCGCGCATGCCATGGCAGGACAAGTTTCGCTAGCCTCACTGTCGACAGATGCGCAAGCTGCGCGCACAGGCTGCGCGCATGCTGCGCACAGACTGCGCGCACGCTGCGCGCATGCCATGGCAGGACAAGTTTCGCTAGCCTCACTGTCGACAGATGCGCAAGCTGCACGCAAGCTCCGCGCACGCTGCGCACAGCCTGCGCGCATGTTGTGCGCAGGCTGCGCGCAGGCGCCGCGCATGCCATGGCAGGACAAGTTTCGCTAGCCTCACTGTCGACAGATGCGCAAGCTGCGCGCACAGGCTGCGCGCACGCCATGGCAGGACAACTTTCGCTAGCCTCACTGTCGACAGAATCAGCACGCTGCGCGCAAGCTGCGCGCGCGCATGGCAGGACAAGTTTCGAAAAATTCTGTCGACAGGCTGCCGGCATGGTGCGCGCACGCTGCCGGCATGCTGTGCGCACGCTGCCGACATGCTGTGCGCACGCTGCGCACAGGCTGCCGGCATGCTGCGCGCAGCCCATGGCAGGACAAGGTCCGAAAAAATCTGTCGACATTTTTACGCCGTGGTAGGCTTCCGCTTCGCGTCACTTTGTCGACATTCAAGCCTACCATTTGTATTGAATTTTTCAAACCTTGTCAAACCCCATTATTCAAATGTCGAAAAATTTTGTCGACATTTTTACGCCATGATAGGCTTCCGCTTCGCGTCACTTTGTCGGAATGCATCGCATGGCGAGGCAAGGCCACGGCATGCCAAGGCGAAGGCAACGCATGGCTTGAATGGCTTGGTCAAGGCCACATCATGGGCACGGCATGCCAAGGCAAGGCGAGGCAAGCCATCCTTAGCCTCGCCTACACTCACTTTCTCGGAATGCATTGGATGATGAGCAATTCCAAGGTAAGGCAACGCATGGCTTGAATGGCTTGGTGTAGGCCACAACTTGGGCATGGCATGCCAATGCAAGGCAAGGCAAGGCAAGCCATCCTTAGCCTCGCCTACACTCACTTTCTCGGAATGCATTGGATGATGAGCAATTCCAAGGTAAGGCAACGCATGGCTTGAATGGCTTGGTGTAGGCCACAACTTGGGCATGGCATGCCAATGCAAGGCAAGTGTCACGGATCGCACTTGAGCGTGTGCTTTCGTGACTCCGTTGGGACATCCATGCGCTTATGAGGTAGTCCAAGTGTGGAAGGGGCAAGGACTTAAGAGCTAGAATGGTTGGTGTTGGCCGGGTTGTGCGTGTGAGGGGTATTTTGGGTATTTCGGAAGGTTACGGGAGGAACCTGAAGAAACTCAGAACACGAAAGATGTTCGTAATGACGAGATACACGCTATGCAACTGACGGTTCGCCATTCGGAGTTCGTACGAAGAAGTTATGCCCAATTATGACTCCTCGTGCATAGGTGATGTTCCCTCCTGGCAGAAGGCTAAATGCATAAAATGCTATATAGGGGGTGACATGGTGTCATGCTCTCCACCACCCCTGGTGCTTACACCCTTGTGGCACTAAGCGAGCATCCTTATGACATTGGAGGTTGTCATGAGGGCGGGCATGAGATTGTTGAAGGATAATCTATGTCTCCGAGGGAAAGGACTTCCCGAGGACAGTACGAACACGCGGGGCCGTTCGTATTGCGCATCGTTGGAAAGAGTGAGGTCAACGTATGGCATTCGCTATGCCGTCGGCTAGCGAGGCATTTGACGAGACTCGATGGACTTGGCTTGGGTTCGGCCTTGTCCAAGATGGAAGGAAGATATTCGGATGCCGGTACGCATGGGTTGCGACCCCATGCAAAGCATAGATGGTTATGTGGGACATTCGGAATACATATGTCGCCAAGGCTTGGGCGACATGCGAGTGTGACAGCTTGCGTGGATAGCTTGAGGATGTGGGCTATCGTGGTTGCTAACGGATGACCGACAGAAGTGTGGGTAAACCGATGGTGTGTTGGATCGCCATGTCTCGACTTGGACATGAGCGAGCCACGAGTTTGGCATGCGACGTGGTCGATGCAGTTGACGTGTCTTATGCAACGCTTGATGTATGGGCGTCGAGGGTTCGTTGCCGGATGCGGGGTGATTGTGTTGTCACAAGGAAGTGTGACTCGTTGTCTAGCCATAGGGCTTGGCGCCTATGGGAGACGACACATGATGGTGAACCTCTCGCGGAGTTGTGAGAGTCATGAAGTGGGGAGAAGGCTGACTGGGATTCGAAGGGATCCTGGGCCGCACGGGAGCGTTTGTGCGAGCGAAATCTGTGATTTGCTTCCGCCGCGCCGCGTCGCACGCTCGTCCCGTGACAAGTGGTATCAGAGCCGATCGATTTAGATGGTGGCTTCTGCTCAAACGATTCGCACCTTGGGTACAAACAGTGAAGCTCTGATCCCGTGACAAGTGGTATCAGAGCCGATCGATTCTAAAGGTGGTTTCTGTGTGAGGGACTCGTACCTAGAAGAGATTGGTGATGGAGGAACTTTGATAGCAAGGTAGCATGTCATTGCCTGTGATGGGTAGTGGACTTGCGAAGTTGGAAGAAGACCCCAACGTCACTGTGGATGATTGTTGGAATCAGGTTGTGTGACGGTTGTTGGAAACCCGTCTTGGTGCTGGATCCTATGGAAGGGTGAAGGTATCCAAAAGTTTGTCTCGAAGTTGTGAGAAGACATCAAGCAGGATGACTCTAAGATGGGGGATGATGGTTGGTTTTGCTGCTCGGTTGCCTAGTTTTCTAATCCGTGCACCAAGCGCCCGGAAGTCGGGTAGGCAGGGGTTCTGGCTTGTGACGAAGTGATGTTGCTTGTTCAGTTCAGGATGTGGGGAGGATGGGAGCGCGAGTTTGGTGAGAGTGTCAAAGATTGGCTTATACTCGAACCATAGCATACCATTGAAGGTTGTGGTAAACCGAGTTGGTGACGTGTGTTGGATGGAAGGTGCAAGACCTTTGTTCAGGGAAGAGTTGTGGGAGCTGAAGACCGAAATGGTGCAGTCTTCGAAGGGAGTAAGTCGCTGACGGACTGGGCTCCATTGAGGGAGTGAGTCGCTGACGGGCTAGGCTTTAATGAAGGAGTCACTTAAGTGGTTGCTCTTACAATTGTGGAGGACGTGTGGGTTACGCATAATGTTCGACACAAGGTTGCTAACTAATATTCGGAATGCTGGTGTGTTCCAAAGGTGGATCCCAGAGTTTTCTTGTGAGGATGGTGGCTAAGGACGTAGGATGTCCGCACTTATGGGCATGCAAAGAGTTGGAGTAGCTTTGGGGAGGATGTCTTACTTGTTCCCTTGTGGATGCTGCGGAAGTAGGTTCTGCCAAGTCCAAGTGTGGGCGTTGGTTAGGTGGTTCTACTCGTAGTAGGGAGGATGTCTTACCATGGTGAATTGTGAATGCCTAAGTGTTATGGAGCTAAGCTTCGGAGGCACGTTGACGTGAGGGTGCGTTGACGAGATAAGTGGGGGAGACCCACGAACGCCATTGAGGTATGGCAGCGCATATGCGCAAGGGAGTTGGTGACGATTGTTGGACAAGGAGGTGCGGGACCTTGTTCGGGGGAAAACTGGTAGGAGCTCAAGACCGAAATGGTGCAGTCTTCGAAAGGAGTAAGTCGCTGACGGACTAGGCTCTATTGAGGGAGTAAGTCGCTGATGGACTAGGCTTTAATGAAGGAGTCACTTAAGTGGTTGTTCCTATAATTGTTGAGAACAGATGGGTGGGGCACAAGGTTCGACATATGGTTGCTAACTGAGATTTGGAAGAGAGTGTTCTAGAGAGGTGGATCCGGAAGTCTCACTAAAGGCATGGGTTCCGAGGACATGGGGTATGTCCGCACTCGATGGCAGAGGGCCTAAGTGTTGCGGGGCTTTGCTGTGGTGGCACCTCGAGGTGGGGGTGTGCCAACGAG
>NW_028276926.1:67500-70000 GCF_965620075.1 Prunus avium
CACTCCCGACCGGTGTGGTGTGGCGGTGATTGGATAGTTACGGATTGAGCACTTGCCAAGGATCAAAATGTGTCATTTAGAAGAAACATTTTCAAAAAGTTTTTAAAATCTTGTGGGTTTGCAACTCATAAGAGCGTCACTTTCAACGTCCCCGGTATTGGATTGAGTTTCTAAAAACAACCGTGCACACCGAGGTTAAACTTTACCGGCTCCACTCCGACTCGCCGCTCGCCCACAATTTGTTTGCAACGAAACATTTGTTTTTAATTTTGTTGGTTTGAAATTGTTTTGAAAAGGTTCTTTAAATCTAGTGGGTTTGCAACTCATAAGAGCGTCACTTTCAACGTCCCCGGCATTGGATTGAGTTTCTAAAAACAACCGTGCACACCGAGGTTAAACTTTACCGGCTCCACTCCGACTCGCCGCTCGCCCACTAGTCCGAAGGCAACAAAACATTTGTTTTTCATTTTGATGAAAATTTCTGTTTTTAAATCTTGTTGGTTTGAAATTGTTTTGAAAAGGTTCTTTAAATCTTGCGGGTTTGCAACTCATAAGAGCGTCACTTTCAACGTCCCCGGCATTGGATTGAGTTTCTAAAAACAACCGTGCACACCGAGGTTAAACTTTACCGGCTCCACTCCGACTCGCCGCTCGCCCACAAATCCGAAGGCAACAAAACATTTGTTTTTAATTTTGATGAAATTTTTTGAAAACATTGGCTTGGCAAGCCCCAATCCGCGACTATCCACCCACCGCCACCCCACACGGGTGGTTGTTGTTGAGAAATGAGGTTGTGGTCGACATGCCCGTGCATTTGAGAAGGAGTTCCTAGCACTCCATGCTCTCCCATGCCAAAAAAAAGCCTAGACAACCCCATTTCGCAACTTTCCACGCCTTTTTTTTCCTCCCTCACCCATGGCGGCGGCGTGGTGGCGGCGGCCGGATTCCGGCCACCACCGCCATGGGTGGCAGCCCCCCGACCCCGACACCAAACCCATAATACCGAGGCAACATATCGAGGCAACATGACATGGGTGTGGCGTGGGGGAAGGGGGCTGCAGCTAGGAAGGCATGGGCTGCCATGCATATGCAGGCAACACACACCCCCCTATATAGCATTTTATGCATTTAGCCCTTTGACAGGAAGAGACATCACCTATGCGCGAGGAGTCATAATGGGCTCTAAATAATTCAATACAAGGTATTTGGACGTGATTTTTTGCAGGGATACTAAGAAACATGCAATCTATGATGGGAAAAAGTTTCATAAATTTTTGAAGTCGGGAAGTATTTTTTATTATTTTTAGAAGTCGTAAAATTGAAAAAATCATTAAAACAAATCCGGGAGGAATTTTTTAGTTTTGTAAGTTGGAGAAGGTCCTAAAAATCATAGACTACTTATGGGGAGCTTATTGTGCGAGGAAATTTCAATAAAAACGGGGTTTGACAAGATTTGAAAAATTCTGTCGACATTTGAAAAAACCTGGAACCATGCTGCCGGCATGCTGCGCACATGCTGCGCGCAGGCTGCGCGCATGCTGCGCGCAGACTGCGCGCAGACTGCGCGCATGCCATGGCAGGACAAGTTTCGCTAGCCTCACTGTCGACAGATGCGCAAGCTGCGCGCACAGGCTGCGCGCATGCTGCGCACAGACTGCGCGCACGCTGCGCGCATGCCATGGCAGGACAAGTTTCGCTAGCCTCACTGTCGACAGATGCGCAAGCTGCACGCAAGCTCCGCGCACGCTGCGCACAGCCTGCGCGCATGTTGTGCGCAGGCTGCGCGCAGGCGCCGCGCATGCCATGGCAGGACAAGTTTCGCTAGCCTCACTGTCGACAGATGCGCAAGCTGCGCGCACAGGCTGCGCGCACGCCATGGCAGGACAACTTTCGCTAGCCTCACTGTCGACAGAATCAGCACGCTGCGCGCAAGCTGCGCGCGCGCATGGCAGGACAAGTTTCGAAAAATTCTGTCGACAGGCTGCCGGCATGGTGCGCGCACGCTGCCGGCATGCTGTGCGCACGCTGCCGACATGCTGTGCGCACGCTGCGCACAGGCTGCCGGCATGCTGCGCGCAGCCCATGGCAGGACAAGGTCCGAAAAAATCTGTCGACATTTTTACGCCGTGGTAGGCTTCCGCTTCGCGTCACTTTGTCGACATTCAAGCCTACCATTTGTATTGAATTTTTCAAACCTTGTCAAACCCCATTATTCAAATGTCGAAAAATTTTGTCGACATTTTTACGCCATGATAGGCTTCCGCTTCGCGTCACTTTGTCGGAATGCATCGCATGGCGAGGCAAGGCCACGGCATGCCAAGGCGAAGGCAACGCATGGCTTGAATGGCTTGGTCAAGGCCACATCATGGGCACGGCATGCCAAGGCAAGGCGAGGCAAGCCATCCTTAGCCTCGCCTACACTCACTTTCTCGGAATGCATTGGATGATGAGCAATTCCAAGGTAAGGCAACGCATGGCTTGAATGGCTTGGTGTAGGCCA
>NW_028276926.1:90000-92500 GCF_965620075.1 Prunus avium
ACAACCGTGCACACCGAGGTTAAACTTTACCAGCTCCACTCCGACTCGCCGCTCGCCCACAATTTGTTTGCAACGAAACATTTGTTTTTAATTTTGTTGGTTTGAAATTGTTTTGAAAAGGTTCTTTAAATCTAGTGGGTTTGCAACTCATAAGAGCGTCACTTTCAACGTCCCCGGCATTGGATTGAGTTTCTAAAAACAACCGTGCACACCGAGGTTAAACTTTACCGGCTCCACTCCGACTCGCCGCTCGCCCACTAGTCCGAAGGCAACAAAACATTTGTTTTTCATTTTGATGAAAATTTCTGTTTTTAAATCTTGTTGGTTTGAAATTGTTTTGAAAAGGTTCTTTAAATCTTGCAGGTTTGCAACTCATAAGAGCGTCACTTTCAACGTCCCCGGCATTGGATTGAGTTTCTAAAAACAACCGTGCACACCGAGGTTAAACTTTACCGGCTCCACTCCGACTCGCCGCTCGCCCACAAATCCGAAGGCAACAAAACATTTGTTTTTAATTTTGATGAAATTTTTTGAAAACATTGGCTTGGCAAGCCCCAATCCGCGACTATCCACCCACCGCCACCCCACACGGGTGGTTGTTGTTGAGAAATGAGGTTGTGGTCGACATGCCCGTGCATTTGAGAAGGAGTTCCTAGCACTCCATGCTCTCCCATGCCAAAAAAAAGCCTAGACAACCCCATTTCGCAACTTTCCACGCCTTTTTTTTCCTCCCTCACCCATGGCGGCGGCGTGGTGGCGGCGGCCGGATTCCGGCCACCACCGCCATGGGTGGCAGCCCCCCGACCCCGACACCAAACCCATAATACCGAGGCAACATATCGAGGCAACATGACATGGGTGTGGCGTGGGGGAAGGGGGCTGCAGCTAGGAAGGCATGGGCTGCCATGCATATGCAGGCAACACACACCCCCCTATATAGCATTTTATGCATTTAGCCCTTTGACAGGAAGAGACATCACCTATGCGCGAGGAGTCATAATGGGCTCTAAATAATTCAATACAAGGTATTTGGACGTGATTTTTTGCAGGGATACTAAGAAACATGCAATCTATGATGGGAAAAAGTTTCATAAATTTTTGAAGTCGGGAAGTATTTTTTATTATTTTTAGAAGTCGTAAAATTGAAAAAATCATTAAAACAAATCCGGGAGGAATTTTTTAGTTTTGTAAGTTGGAGAAGGTCCTAAAAATCATAGACTACTTATGGGGAGCTTATTGTGCGAGGAAATTTCAATAAAAACGGGGTTTGACAAGATTTGAAAAATTCTGTCGACATTTGAAAAAACCTGGAACCATGCTGCCGGCATGCTGCGCACATGCTGCGCGCAGGCTGCGCGCATGCTGCGCGCAGACTGCGCGCAGACTGCGCGCATGCCATGGCAGGACAAGTTTCGCTAGCCTCACTGTCGACAGATGCGCAAGCTGCGCGCACAGGCTGCGCGCATGCTGCGCACAGGCTGCGCGCATGCTGCGCACAGACTGCGCGCACGCTGCGCGCATGCCATGGCAGGACAAGTTTCGCTAGCCTCACTGTCGACAGATGCGCAAGCTGCACGCAAGCTCCGCGCACGCTGCGCACAGCCTGCGCGCATGTTGTGCGCAGGCTGCGCGCAGGCGCCGCGCATGCCATGGCAGGACAAGTTTCGCTAGCCTCACTGTCGACAGATGCGCAAGCTGCGCGCACAGGCTGCGCGCACGCCATGGCAGGACAACTTTCGCTAGCCTCACTGTCGACAGAATCAGCACGCTGCGCGCAAGCTGCGCGCGCGCATGGCAGGACAAGTTTCGAAAAATTCTGTCGACAGGCTGCCGGCATGGTGCGCGCACGCTGCCGGCATGCTGTGCGCACGCTGCCGACATGCTGTGCGCACGCTGCGCACAGGCTGCCGGCATGCTGCGCGCAGCCCATGGCAGGACAAGGTCCGAAAAAATCTGTCGACATTTTTACGCCGTGGTAGGCTTCCGCTTCGCGTCACTTTGTCGACATTCAAGCCTACCATTTGTATTGAATTTTTCAAACCTTGTCAAACCCCATTATTCAAATGTCGAAAAATTTTGTCGACATTTTTACGCCATGATAGGCTTCCGCTTCGCGTCACTTTGTCGGAATGCATCGCATGGCGAGGCAAGGCCACGGCATGCCAAGGCGAAGGCAACGCATGGCTTGAATGGCTTGGTCAAGGCCACATCATGGGCACGGCATGCCAAGGCAAGGCGAGGCAAGCCATCCTTAGCCTCGCCTACACTCACTTTCTCGGAATGCATTGGATGATGAGCAATTCCAAGGTAAGGCAACGCATGGCTTGAATGGCTTGGTGTAGGCCACAACTTGGGCATGGCATGCCAATGCAAGGCAAGGCAAGGCAAGCCATCCTTAGCCTCGCCTACACTCACTTTCTCGGAATGCATTGGATGATGAGCAATTCCAAGGTAAGGCAACGCATGGCTTGAATGGCTTGGTGTAGGCCACAACTTGGGC
>NW_028276926.1:102500-107500 GCF_965620075.1 Prunus avium
GCATGCTGCGCGCAGACTGCGCGCAGACTGCGCGCATGCCATGGCAGGACAAGTTTCGCTAGCCTCACTGTCGACAGATGCGCAAGCTGCGCGCACAGGCTGCGCGCATGCTGCGCACAGGCTGCGCGCATGCTGCGCACAGACTGCGCGCACGCTGCGCGCATGCCATGTGTCACGGGACGAGCGTGCGACGCGGCGCGGCGGAAGCAAATCACAGATTTCGCTCGCACAAACGCTCCCGCGCGGCCCAGGATCCCTTCGAATCCCAGTCAGCCTTCTCCCCACTTCATGACTCTCACAACTCCGCGAGAGGTTCACCATCATGTGTCGTCTCCCATAGGCGCCAAGCCCCATAGCTAGACAACGAGTCACACTTCCTTGTGACAACACAATCACCCCGCATCCGGCAACGAACCCTCGACGCCCATACATCAAGCGTTGCATAAGACACGTCAACTGCATCGACCACGTCGCATGCCAAACTCGTGGCTCGCTCATGTCCAAGTCGAGACATGGCGATCCAACACACCATCGGTTTACCCACACTTCTGTCGGTCATCCGTTAGCAACCACGATAGCCCACATCCTCAAGCTATCCACGCAAGCTGTCACGCTCGCATGTCGCTCAAGCCTTGGCGACATATGTATTCCGAATGTCCCACATAACCATCTATGCTTTGCATGGGGTCGCAACCCATGCGTACCGGCATCCGAATATCTTCCTTCCATCTTGGACAAGGCCGAACCCAAGCCAAGTCCATCGAGTCTCGTCAAATGCCTCGCTAGCCGACGGCATAGCGAATGCCATACGTTGACCTCACTCTTTCCAACGATGCGCAATACGAACGGCCCCGCGTGTTCGTACTGTCCTCGGGAAGTCCTTTCCCTCGGAGACATAGATTATCCTTCAACAATCTCATGCCCGCCCTTATGACAACCTCCAATGTCATAAGGATGCTCGCTTAGTGCCACAAGGGTGTAAGCACCAGGGGTGGTGGAGAGCATGACACCATGTCACCCCCTATATAGCATTTTATGCATTTAGCCTTCTGCCAGGAGGGAACATCACCTATGCACGAGGAGTCATAATTGGGCATAACTTCTTCGTACGAACTCCGAATGGCGAACCGTCAGTTGCATAGCGTGTATCTCGTCATTACGAACATCTTTCGTGTTCTGAGTTTCTTCAGGTTCCTCCCGTAACCTTCCGAAATACCCAAAATACCCCTCACACGCACAACCCGGCCAACACCAACCATTCTAGCTCTTAAGTCCTTGCCCCTTCCACACTTGGACTACCTCATAAGCGCATGGATGTCCCAACGGAGTCACGAAAGCACACGCTCAAGTGCGATCCGTGACATTCTCCCCCACTGATAGTGTCGACGCCCTCGTCGACGTGCCCACTGCACTGCCGCATAACAACACCATATAGGAATATCCTCTTCTCTTCGCTCCATGGACCACAATGCACCACTGTGTTCACCCTTTTGAACTTCTCTTTCAAAGTCCTACGTCTTTCCCTCTTTGGGCCGAGGCCTCCGTCTCTTGTCGCACTCGACCACTGAACAACCACATAGCCCGCTGGTCAAGTACCTCCACATTTTCCACATTCAAAGAGATGCACCCCACCTGGGTGTGACTCGGAAGCCAACCGTGTGTCCTCCACGGCACCTCCATTTGTTTGTGCTCCTGTACTGCCACTTCCTGGCATTCGAGGTTCTCCCCCTACTTGTCTCGTTGGCACACCCCCACCTCGAGGTGCCACCACAGCAAAGCCCCGCAACACTTAGGCCCTCTGCCATCGAGTGCGGACATACCCCATGTCCTCGGAACCCATGCCTTTAGTGAGACTTCCGGATCCACCTCTCTGGAACACTCTCTTCCAAATCTCAGTTAGCAACCATATGTCGAACCTTGTGCCCCACCCATCTGTTCTCAACAATTGTAGGAACAACCACTTAAGTGACTCCTTCATTAAAGCCTAGTCCGTCAGCGACTTACTCCCTCAATAGAGCCTAGTCCGTCAGCGACTTACTCCTTTCGAAGACTGCACCATTTCGGTCTTGAGCTCCTACCAGTTTTCCTCCGAACAAGGTCCCGCACCTCCTTGTCCAACAATCGTCACCAACTCCCTTGCGCATATGCGCTGCCATACCTCAATGGCGTTCGTGGGTCTCCCCCACTTATCTCGTCAACGCACCCTCACGTCAACGTGCCTCCGAAGCTTAGCTCCATAACACTTAGGCATTCACAATTCACCATGGTAAGACATCCTCCCTACTACGAGTAGAACCACCTAACCAACGCCCACACTTGGACTTGGCAGAACCTACTTCCGCAGCATCCACAAGGGAACAAGTAAGACATCCTCCCCAAAGCTACTCCAACTCTTTGCATGCCCTTAAGTGCGGACATCCTACGTCCTTAGCCACCATCCTCACAAGAAAAACTCTGGGATCAACCTTTGGAACACTTCCCTCGTTCCGAATGTTAGTCAGCAGCCTTGTGTCGAACACTATGCGTAACCCACACGTCCTCCACAATTGCAAGAGCAACCACTTAAGTGACTCCTTCATTAAAGCCTAGCCCGTCAGCGACTCACTCCCTCAATGGAGCCCAGTCCGTCAGCGACTTACTCCCTTCGAAGACTGCACCATTTCGGTCTTCAGCTCCCACAACTCTTCCCTGAACAAAGGTCTTGCACCTTCCATCCAACACACGTCACCAACTCGGTTTACCACAACCTTCAATGGTATGCTATGGTTCGAGTATAAGCCAATCTTTGACACTCTCACCAAACTCGCGCTCCCATCCTCCCCACATCCTGAACTGAACAAGCAACATCACTTCGTCACAAGCCAGAACCCCTGCCTACCCGACTTCCGGGCGCTTGGTGCACGGATTAGAAAACTAGGCAACCGAGCAGCAAAACCAACCATCATCCCCCATCTTAGAGTCATCCTGCTTGATGTCTTCTCACAACTTCGAGACAAACTTTTGGATACCTTCACCCTTCCATAGGATCCAGCACCAGGACGGGTTTCCAACAACCGTCACACAACCTGATTCCAACAATCATCCACAGTGACGTTGGGGTCTTCTTCCAACTTCGCAAGTCCACTACCCATCACAGGCAATGACATGCTACCTTGCTATCAAAGTTCCTCCATCACCAATCTCTTCTAGGTACGAGTCCCTCACACAGAAACCACCTTCGGAATCGATCGGCTCTGATACCACTTGTCACGGGATCAGAGCTTCACTGTTTGTATCCAAGGTGCGAATCGTTTGAGCAGAAGCCACCATCTAAATCGATCGGCTCTGATACCACTTGTCACGGGACGAGCGTGCGACGCGGCGCGGCGGAAGCAAATCACAGATTTCGCTCGCACAAACGCTCCCGCGCGGCCCAGGATCCCTTCGAATCCCAGTCAGCCTTCTCCCCACTTCATGACTCTCACAACTCCGCGAGAGGTTCACCATCATGTGTCGTCTCCCATAGGCGCCAAGCCCCATAGCTAGACAACGAGTCACACTTCCTTGTGACAACACAATCACCCCGCATCCGGCAACGAACCCTCGACGCCCATACATCAAGCGTTGCATAAGACACGTCAACTGCATCGACCACGTCGCATGCCAAACTCGTGGCTCGCTCATGTCCAAGTCGAGACATGGCGATCCAACACACCATCGGTTTACCCACACTTCTGTCGGTCATCCGTTAGCAACCACGATAGCCCACATCCTCAAGCTATCCACGCAAGCTGTCACGCTCGCATGTCGCTCAAGCCTTGGCGACATATGTATTCCGAATGTCCCACATAACCATCTATGCTTTGCATGGGGTCGCAACCCATGCGTACCGGCATCCGAATATCTTCCTTCCATCTTGGACAAGGCCGAACCCAAGCCAAGTCCATCGAGTCTCGTCAAATGCCTCGCTAGCCGACGGCATAGCGAATGCCATACGTTGACCTCACTCTTTCCAACGATGCGCAATACGAACGGCCCCGCGTGTTCGTACTGTCCTCGGGAAGTCCTTTCCCTCGGAGACATAGATTATCCTTCAACAATCTCATGCCCGCCCTTATGACAACCTCCAATGTCATAAGGATGCTCGCTTAGTGCCACAAGGGTGTAAGCACCAGGGGTGGTGGAGAGCATGACACCATGTCACCCCCTATATAGCATTTTATGCATTTAGCCTTCTGCCAGGAGGGAACATCACCTATGCACGAGGAGTCATAATTGGGCATAACTTCTTCGTACGAACTCCGAATGGCGAACCGTCAGTTGCATAGCGTGTATCTCGTCATTACGAACATCTTTCGTGTTCTGAGTTTCTTCAGGTTCCTCCCGTAACCTTCCGAAATACCCAAAATACCCCTCACACGCACAACCCGGCCAACACCAACCATTCTAGCTCTTAAGTCCTTGCCCCTTCCACACTTGGACTACCTCATAAGCGCATGGATGTCCCAACGGAGTCACGAAAGCACACGCTCAAGTGCGATCCGTGACACATGGCAGGACAAGTTTCGCTAGCCTCACTGTCGACAGATGCGCAAGCTGCACGCAAGCTCCGCGCACGCTGCGCACAGCCTGCGCGCATGTTGTGCGCAGGCTGCGCGCAGGCGCCGCGCATGCCATGGCAGGACAAGTTTCGCTAGCCTCACTGTCGACAGATGCGCAAGCTGCGCGCACAGGCTGCGCGCACGCCATGGCAGGACAACTTTCGCTAGCCTCACTGTCGACAGAATCAGCACGCTGCGCGCAAGCTGCGCGCGCGCATGGCAGGACAAGTTTCGAAAAATTCTGTCGACAGGCTGCCGGCATGGTGCGCGCACGCTGCCGGCATGCTGTGCGCACGCTGCCGACATGCTGTGCGCACGCTGCGCACAGGCTGCCGGCATGCTGCGCGCAGCCCATGGCAGGACAAGGTCCGAAAAAATCTGTCGACATTTTTACGCCGTGGTAGGCTTCCGCTTCGCGTC
>NW_028276926.1:127500-130000 GCF_965620075.1 Prunus avium
GTGGGTGAATGGTGTGCTTCCCGGGGTTGGCATAGACATTCCCTCGCATGCAAAAGATTGTCGATGCGAAAGATTATCTATGCCAACCCCGGGAAGCACACCATTCACACACTCCCGACCGGTGTGGTGTGGCGGTGATTGGATAGTTACGGATTGAGCACTTGCCAAGGATCAAAATGTGTCATTTAGAAGAAACATTTTCAAAAAGTTTTTAAAATCTTGTGGGTTTGCAACTCATAAGAGCGTCACTTTCAACGTCCCCGGTATTGGATTGAGTTTCTAAAAACAACCGTGCACACCGAGGTTAAACTTTACCAGCTCCACTCCGACTCGCCGCTCGCCCACAATTTGTTTGCAACGAAACATTTGTTTTTAATTTTGTTGGTTTGAAATTGTTTTGAAAAGGTTCTTTAAATCTAGTGGGTTTGCAACTCATAAGAGCGTCACTTTCAACGTCCCCGGCATTGGATTGAGTTTCTAAAAACAACCGTGCACACCGAGGTTAAACTTTACCGGCTCCACTCCGACTCGCCGCTCGCCCACTAGTCCGAAGGCAACAAAACATTTGTTTTTCATTTTGATGAAAATTTCTGTTTTTAAATCTTGTTGGTTTGAAATTGTTTTGAAAAGGTTCTTTAAATCTTGCGGGTTTGCAACTCATAAGAGCGTCACTTTCAACGTCCCCGGCATTGGATTGAGTTTCTAAAAACAACCGTGCACACCGAGGTTAAACTTTACCGGCTCCACTCCGACTCGCCGCTCGCCCACAAATCCGAAGGCAACAAAACATTTGTTTTTAATTTTGATGAAATTTTTTGAAAACATTGGCTTGGCAAGCCCCAATCCGCGACTATCCACCCACCGCCACCCCACACGGGTGGTTGTTGTTGAGAAATGAGGTTGTGGTCGACATGCCCGTGCATTTGAGAAGGAGTTCCTAGCACTCCATGCTCTCCCATGCCAAAAAAAAGCCTAGACAACCCCATTTCGCAACTTTCCACGCCTTTTTTTTCCTCCCTCACCCATGGCGGCGGCGTGGTGGCGGCGGCCGGATTCCGGCCACCACCGCCATGGGTGGCAGCCCCCCGACCCCGACACCAAACCCATAATACCGAGGCAACATATCGAGGCAACATGACATGGGTGTGGCGTGGGGGAAGGGGGCTGCAGCTAGGAAGGCATGGGCTGCCATGCATATGCAGGCAACACACACCCCCCTATATAGCATTTTATGCATTTAGCCCTTTGACAGGAAGAGACATCACCTATGCGCGAGGAGTCATAATGGGCTCTAAATAATTCAATACAAGGTATTTGGACGTGATTTTTTGCAGGGATACTAAGAAACATGCAATCTATGATGGGAAAAAGTTTCATAAATTTTTGAAGTCGGGAAGTATTTTTTATTATTTTTAGAAGTCGTAAAATTGAAAAAATCATTAAAACAAATCCGGGAGGAATTTTTTAGTTTTGTAAGTTGGAGAAGGTCCTAAAAATCATAGACTACTTATGGGGAGCTTATTGTGCGAGGAAATTTCAATAAAAACGGGGTTTGACAAGATTTGAAAAATTCTGTCGACATTTGAAAAAACCTGGAACCATGCTGCCGGCATGCTGCGCACATGCTGCGCGCAGGCTGCGCGCATGCTGCGCGCAGACTGCGCGCAGACTGCGCGCATGCCATGGCAGGACAAGTTTCGCTAGCCTCACTGTCGACAGATGCGCAAGCTGCGCGCACAGGCTGCGCGCATGCTGCGCACAGGCTGCGCGCATGCTGCGCACAGACTGCGCGCACGCTGCGCGCATGCCATGGCAGGACAAGTTTCGCTAGCCTCACTGTCGACAGATGCGCAAGCTGCACGCAAGCTCCGCGCACGCTGCGCACAGCCTGCGCGCATGTTGTGCGCAGGCTGCGCGCAGGCGCCGCGCATGCCATGGCAGGACAAGTTTCGCTAGCCTCACTGTCGACAGATGCGCAAGCTGCGCGCACAGGCTGCGCGCACGCCATGGCAGGACAACTTTCGCTAGCCTCACTGTCGACAGAATCAGCACGCTGCGCGCAAGCTGCGCGCGCGCATGGCAGGACAAGTTTCGAAAAATTCTGTCGACAGGCTGCCGGCATGGTGCGCGCACGCTGCCGGCATGCTGTGCGCACGCTGCCGACATGCTGTGCGCACGCTGCGCACAGGCTGCCGGCATGCTGCGCGCAGCCCATGGCAGGACAAGGTCCGAAAAAATCTGTCGACATTTTTACGCCGTGGTAGGCTTCCGCTTCGCGTCACTTTGTCGACATTCAAGCCTACCATTTGTATTGAATTTTTCAAACCTTGTCAAACCCCATTATTCAAATGTCGAAAAATTTTGTCGACATTTTTACGCCATGATAGGCTTCCGCTTCGCGTCACTTTGTCGGAATGCATCGCATGGCGAGGCAAGGCCACGGCATGCCAAGGCGAAGGCAACGCATGGCTTGAATGGCTTGGTCAAGGCCACATCATGG
>NW_028276927.1:10000-12500 GCF_965620075.1 Prunus avium
GTGAGGCTAGGCGAGGCTAAGGATGGCTTGCCTCGCCTTGCCTTGGCATGCCGTGCCCATGATGTGGCCTTGACCAAGCCATGCGTTGCCTTCGCCTTGGCATGCTGTGGCCTTGCCTTGCCTTGCCTCGCCATGCGATGCATTCCGACAAAGTGATGCAAAGCGGAAGCCTACCATGGCGTAAAAATGTCGACAGAATTTTTCGACATTTGAATAATGGGGTTTGACAAGGTTTGAAAAATTCAATAAAAATGGTAGGCTTGAATGTCGACAAAGTGACGCGAAGCGGAAGCCTACCATGGCGTAAAAATGTCGACAGAATTTTTCGGACCTTGTCCTGCCATGGGCTGCGCGCAGCATGCCGGCAGTCTGTGCGCAGCGTGCGCACAGAATGTCGGCAGCGTGCGCGCTGCTGAGCCTGTCGACAGAAATTTTCGAAACTTGTCCTGCCATGCGCGCGCGCAGCTTGCGCGCGGCGTGCGCGCAGCATGCCGGCAGCCTGTGCGCAGCGTGCGCGCTGCTCAGCCTGTCGACAGAAATTTTCGAAACTTGTCCTGCCATGCGCGCGCGCAGCGTGCGCACAGCATGCCGGCAGCGTGCGCGCAGCATGCCGGCAGCGTGTGCGCAGCGTGCGCGCTTGGGAGCCTGGCCGCAGAATTTTTCGAAACTTGCAATGCCATGCGCGCGCACAGCTTGCGCGCAGCATGCCGGCAGCGTGCGCGCAGCATGCCGGCAGCGTGTGCGCAGCGTGCGCGCTTGGGAGCCTGTCGACAGAATTTTTCGAAACTTGCCATGCCATGCGCGCGCACAGCTTGCGCGCAGCGTGTGCACAGCATGCCGGCAGCGTGCGCACAGCATGCCGGCAGCGTGTGCGCAGCGTGCGCGCTTGGCAGCCTGTCGACAGAATTTTTCGAAACTTGCCATGCCATGCGCGCGCACAGCTTGCGCGCAGCGTGTGCACAGCATGCCGGCAGCGTGCGCACAACATGTCGGCAGCGTGCGCGCTCGGGAGCCTGTCGACAGAATTTTTCGAAACTTGCCATGCCATGCGCGCGCACAGCTTGCGCGCAGCGTGCTGATTCTGTCGACAGCGAGGCTAGCGAAACTTCTCCTGCCATGGCGTGCGCGCAGCGTGCTGACTCTGTCGACAGTGAGGCTAGCGAAATTTGTCTTGCCATGGCGTGCGCGCAGCTTGCGCATTCGGTCGACAGTGAGGCTAGCGAAACTTGTCCTGCCGTGGCCTGCGCGCAGCCTGCGCGCAGCATGCGCGCAGCATGTGCGCAGCATGCCGGCAGCCTAGTTCCAGATTTTTTCAAATGTCGACAGAATTTTTCAAACCTTGTCAAACCCCATTTTTATTGAAATTTCCTCGCACAATAAGCTCCCCATAAGTAGTCTATGATTTTTAGTACCTTCTCCAAGTTACAAAACTAAAAAATTCCTCCCGGATTTCTTTTAATGATTTTTTCAATTTTACGACTTCTAAAAATAATAAAAAATACTTCCCGACTTCAAATATTTATGAAACTTTTTCCCATCAGAGATTGCATGTTTCTTAGTATCCCTGCAAAAAATCACGTCCAAATACCTTGTATTGAATTATTTAGAGCCCATTATGACTCCTCGCGCATAGGTGATGTCTCTTCCTGTCAAAGGGCTAAATGCATAAAATGCTATATAGGGGGGTGTGTGTTGCCTGCATATGCATGGCAGCCCATGCCCTCCTAGCTGCAGCCCCCTTCCCCCACGCCACACCCATGTCATGTTGCCTCGATATGTTGCCTCGATATGTTGCCTCGGTATTATGGGTTTGGTGTCGGGGTCGGGGGGCTGCCACCCATGGCGGTGGTGGCCGGAATCCGGCCGCCGCCACCACGCCGCCGCCATGGGTGAGGGGGAAAAAAAAAGGCGTGGAAAGTTGCGAAATGGGGTTGTCTAGGCTTTTTTTTGGCATGGAAGAGCATGGAGTGCTAGGAACTCCTTCTCAAATGCGCGGGCATGTCGACCACAACCTCATTTCGCAACAACAACCACCCGTGTGGGGTGGCGGTGGGTGGATAGTCGCGGATTGGGGCTTGCCAAGCCAATGTTTTCAAAAAAATTCATCAAAATTAAAAACAAATGTTTTGTTGCCTTCGGATTTGTGGGCGAGCGGTGAGTCGGAGCGGAGCCGGTAAAGTTTAACCTCGGTGTGCACGGTTGTTTTTAGAAACTCAATCCAATGCCGGGGACGTTGAAAGTGACGCTCTTATGAGTTGCAAACCCGCAAGATTTAAAGAACCTTTTCAAAAAAATTTCAAACCAACAAGATTTAAAAACAGAAATTTTCATCAAAATGAAAAACAAATGTTTTGTTGCCTTCGGACTAGTGGGCGAGCGGCGAGTCGGAGCGGAGCCGGTAAAGTTTAACCTCGGTGTGCACGGTTGTTTTTAGAAACTCAATCCAATACCGGGGACGTTGAAAGTGATGCTCTTATGAGTTGCAAACCCACTAGATTTA
>NW_028276927.1:22500-27500 GCF_965620075.1 Prunus avium
AAGCCCCGCAACACTTAGGCCCTCTGCCATCGAGTGCGGACATACCCCATGTCCTCGGAACCCATGCCTTTTAGTGAGACTTCCGGATCCACCTCTCTAGAACACTCTCTTCCAAATCTCAGTTAGCAACCATATGTCGAACCTTGTGCCCCACCCATCTGTTCTCAACAATTGTAGGAACAACCACTTAAGTGACTCCTTCATTAAAGCCTAGTCCGTCAGCGACTTACTCCCTCAATAGAGCCTAGTCCGTCAGCGACTTACTCCCTTCGAAGACTGCACCATTTCGGTCTTGAGCTCCTACCAGTTTTCCTCCGAACAAGGTCCCGCACCTCCTTGTCCAACAATCGTCACCAACTCCCTTGCGCATATGCGCTGCCATACCTCAATGGCGTTCGTGGGTCTCCCCCACTTATCTCGTCAACGCACCCTCACGTCAACGTGCCTCCGAAGCTTAGCTCCATAACACTTAGGCATTCACAATTCACCATGGTAAGACATCCTCCCTACTACGAGTAGAACCACCTAACCAACGCCCACACTTGGACTTGGCAGAACCTACTTCCGCAGCATCCACAAGGGAACAAGTAAGACATCCTCCCCAAAGCTACTCCAACTCTTTGCATGCCCTTAAGTGCGGACATCCTACGTCCTTAGCCACCATCCTCACAAGAAAAACTCTGGGATCAACCTTTGGAACACTTCCCTCGTTCCGAATGTTAGTCAGCAGCCTTGTGTCGAACACTATGCGTAACCCACACGTCCTCCACAATTGCAAGAGCAACCACTTAAGTGACTCCTTCATTAAAGCCTAGCCCGTCAGCGACTCACTCCCTCAATGGAGCCCAGTCCGTCAGCGACTTACTCCCTTCGAAGACTGCACCATTTCGGTCTTCAGCTCCCACAACTCTTCCCTGAACAAAGGTCTTGCACCTTCCATCCAACACACGTCACCAACTCGGTTTACCACAACCTTCAATGGTATGCTATGGTTCGAGTATAAGCCAATCTTTGACACTCTCACCAAACTCGCGCTCCCATCCTCCCCACATCCTGAACTGAACAAGCAACATCACTTCGTCACAAGCCAGAACCCCTGCCTACCCGACTTCCGGGCGCTTGGTGCACGGATTAGAAAACTAGGCAACCGAGCAGCAAAACCAACCATCATCCCCCATCTTAGAGTCATCCTGCTTGATGTCTTCTCACAACTTCGAGACAAACTTTTGGATACCTTCACCCTTCCATAGGATCCAGCACCAAGACGGGTTTCCAACAACCGTCACACAACCTGATTCCAACAATCATCCACAGTGACGTTGGGGTCTTCTTCCAACTTCGCAAGTCCACTACCCATCACAGGCAATGACATGCTACCTTGCTATCAAAGTTCCTCCATCACCAATCTCTTCTAGGTACGAGTCCCTCACACAGAAACCACCTTTAGAATCGATCGGCTCTGATACCACTTGTCACGGGATCAGAGCTTCACTGTTTGTACCCAAGGTGCGAATCGTTTGAGCAGAAGCCACCATCTAAATCGATCGGCTCTGATACCACTTGTCACGGGACGAGCGTGCGACGCGGCGCGGCGGAAGCAAATCACAGATTTCGCTCGCACAGACGCTCCCGTGCGGCCCAGGATCCCTTCGAATCCCAGTCAGCCTTCTCCCCACTTCATGACTCTCACAACTCCGCGAGAGGTTCACCATCATGTGTCGTCTCCCATAGGCGCCAAGCCCTATGGCTAGACAACGAGTCACACTTCCTTGTGACAACACAATCACCCCGCATCCGGCAACGAACCCTCGACGCCCATACATCAAGCGTTGCATAAGACACGTCAACTGCATCGACCACGTCGCATGCCAAACTCGTGGCTCGCTCATGTCCAAGTCGAGACATGGCGATCCAACACACCATCGGTTTACCCACACTTCTGTCGGTCATCCGTTAGCAACCAAGATAGCCCACATCCTCAAGCTATCCACGCAAGCTGTCACGCTCGCATGTCGCCCAAGCCTTGGCGACATATGTATTCCGAATGTCCCACATAACCCTCTATGCTTTGCATGGGGTCGCAACCCATGCGTACCGGCATCCGAATATCTTCCTTCCATCTTGGACAAGGCCGAACCCAAGCCAAGTCCATCGAGTCTCGTCAAATGCCTCGCTAGCCGACGGCATAGCGAATGCCATACGTTGACCTCACTCTTTCCAACGATGCGCAATACGAACGGCCCCGCGTGTTCGTACTGTCCTCGGGAAGTCCTTTCCCTCGGAGACATAGATTATCCTTCAACAATCTCATGCCCGCCCTTATGACAACCTCCAATGTCATAAGGATGCTCGCTTAGTGCCACAAGGGTGTAAGCACCAGGGGTGGTGGAGAGCATGACACCATGTCACCCCCTATATAGCATTTTATGCATTTAGCCTTCTGCCAGGAGGGAACATCACCTATGCACGAGGAGTCATAATTGGGCATAACTTCTTCGTACGAACTCCGAATGGCGAACCGTCAGTTGCATAGCGTGTATCTCGTCATTACGAACATCTTTCGTGTTCTGAGTTTCTTCAGGTTCCTCCCGTAACCTTCCGAAATACCCAAAATACCCCTCACACGCACAACCCGGCCAACACCAACCATTCTAGCTCTTAAGTCCTTGCCCCTTCCACACTTGGACTACCTCATAAGCGCATGGATGTCCCAACGGAGTCACGAAAGCACACGCTCAAGTGCGATCCGTGACACTTGCCTTGGCATTGCGCATCATCCAAGGCATTCCGAGTAAGTGAGGCTAGGCGAGGCTAAGGATGGCTTGCCTCGCCTTGCCTTGGCATGCCGTGCCCATGATGTGGCCTTGACCAAGCCATGCGTTGCCTTCGCCTTGGCATGCTGTGGCCTTGCCTTGCCTTGCCTCGCCATGCGATGCATTCCGACAAAGTGATGCAAAGCGGAAGCCTACCATGGCGTAAAAATGTCGACAGAATTTTTCGACATTTGAATAATGGGGTTTGACAAGGTTTGAAAAATTCAATAAAAATGGTAGGCTTGAATGTCGACAAAGTGACGCGAAGCGGAAGCCTACCATGGCGTAAAAATGTCGACAGAATTTTTCGGACCTTGTCCTGCCATGGGCTGCGCGCAGCATGCCGGCAGTCTGTGCGCAGCGTGCGCACAGAATGTCGGCAGCGTGCGCGCTGCTGAGCCTGTCGACAGAAATTTTCGAAACTTGTCCTGCCATGCGCGCGCGCAGCTTGCGCGCGGCGTGCGCGCAGCATGCCGGCAGCCTGTGCGCAGCGTGCGCGCTGCTCAGCCTGTCGACAGAAATTTTCGAAACTTGTCCTGCCATGCGCGCGCGCAGCGTGCGCACAGCATGCCGGCAGCGTGCGCGCAGCATGCCGGCAGCGTGTGCGCAGCGTGCGCGCTTGGGAGCCTGGCCGCAGAATTTTTCGAAACTTGCAATGCCATGCGCGCGCACAGCTTGCGCGCAGCATGCCGGCAGCGTGCGCGCAGCATGCCGGCAGCGTGTGCGCAGCGTGCGCGCTTGGGAGCCTGTCGACAGAATTTTTCGAAACTTGCCATGCCATGCGCGCGCACAGCTTGCGCGCAGCGTGTGCACAGCATGCCGGCAGCGTGCGCACAGCATGCCGGCAGCGTGTGCGCAGCGTGCGCGCTTGGCAGCCTGTCGACAGAATTTTTCGAAACTTGCCATGCCATGCGCGCGCACAGCTTGCGCGCAGCGTGTGCACAGCATGCCGGCAGCGTGCGCACAACATGTCGGCAGCGTGCGCGCTCGGGAGCCTGTCGACAGAATTTTTCGAAACTTGCCATGCCATGCGCGCGCACAGCTTGCGCGCAGCGTGCTGATTCTGTCGACAGCGAGGCTAGCGAAACTTCTCCTGCCATGGCGTGCGCGCAGCGTGCTGACTCTGTCGACAGTGAGGCTAGCGAAATTTGTCTTGCCATGGCGTGCGCGCAGCTTGCGCATTCGGTCGACAGTGAGGCTAGCGAAACTTGTCCTGCCGTGGCCTGCGCGCAGCCTGCGCGCAGCATGCGCGCAGCATGTGCGCAGCATGCCGGCAGCCTAGTTCCAGATTTTTTCAAATGTCGACAGAATTTTTCAAACCTTGTCAAACCCCATTTTTATTGAAATTTCCTCGCACAATAAGCTCCCCATAAGTAGTCTATGATTTTTAGTACCTTCTCCAAGTTACAAAACTAAAAAATTCCTCCCGGATTTCTTTTAATGATTTTTTCAATTTTACGACTTCTAAAAATAATAAAAAATACTTCCCGACTTCAAATATTTATGAAACTTTTTCCCATCAGAGATTGCATGTTTCTTAGTATCCCTGCAAAAAATCACGTCCAAATACCTTGTATTGAATTATTTAGAGCCCATTATGACTCCTCGCGCATAGGTGATGTCTCTTCCTGTCAAAGGGCTAAATGCATAAAATGCTATATAGGGGGGTGTGTGTTGCCTGCATATGCATGGCAGCCCATGCCCTCCTAGCTGCAGCCCCCTTCCCCCACGCCACACCCATGTCATGTTGCCTCGATATGTTGCCTCGGTATTATGGGTTTGGTGTCGGGGTCGGGGGGCTGCCACCCATGGCGGTGGTGGCCGGAATCCGGCCGCCGCCACCACGCCGCCGCCATGGGTGAGGGGGAAAAAAAAAGGCGTGGAAAGTTGCGAAATGGGGTTGTCTAGGCTTTTTTTTGGCATGGAAGAGCATGGAGTGCTAGGAACTCCTTCTCAAATGCGCGGGCATGTCGACCACAACCTCATTTCGCAACAACAACCACCCGTGTGGGGTGGCGGTGGGTGGATAGTCGCGGATTGGGGCTTGCCAAGCCAATGTTTTCAAAAAAATTCATCAAAATTAAAAACAAATGTTTTGTTGCCTTCGGATTTGTGGGCGAGCGGTGAGTCGGAGCGGAGCCGGTAAAGTTTAACCTCGGTGTGCACGGTTGTTTTTAGAAACTCAAT
>NW_028276927.1:37500-40000 GCF_965620075.1 Prunus avium
AGAATTTTTCGAAACTTGCCATGCCATGCGCGCGCACAGCTTGCGCGCAGCGTGTGCACAGCATGCCGGCAGCGTGCGCACAACATGTCGGCAGCGTGCGCGCTCGGGAGCCTGTCGACAGAATTTTTCGAAACTTGCCATGCCATGCGCGCGCACAGCTTGCGCGCAGCGTGCTGATTCTGTCGACAGCGAGGCTAGCGAAACTTCTCCTGCCATGGCGTGCGCGCAGCGTGCTGACTCTGTCGACAGTGAGGCTAGCGAAATTTGTCTTGCCATGGCGTGCGCGCAGCTTGCGCATTCGGTCGACAGTGAGGCTAGCGAAACTTGTCCTGCCGTGGCCTGCGCGCAGCCTGCGCGCAGCATGCGCGCAGCATGTGCGCAGCATGCCGGCAGCCTAGTTCCAGATTTTTTCAAATGTCGACAGAATTTTTCAAACCTTGTCAAACCCCATTTTTATTGAAATTTCCTCGCACAATAAGCTCCCCATAAGTAGTCTATGATTTTTAGTACCTTCTCCAAGTTACAAAACTAAAAAATTCCTCCCGGATTTCTTTTAATGATTTTTTCAATTTTACGACTTCTAAAAATAATAAAAAATACTTCCCGACTTCAAATATTTATGAAACTTTTTCCCATCAGAGATTGCATGTTTCTTAGTATCCCTGCAAAAAATCACGTCCAAATACCTTGTATTGAATTATTTAGAGCCCATTATGACTCCTCGCGCATAGGTGATGTCTCTTCCTGTCAAAGGGCTAAATGCATAAAATGCTATATAGGGGGGTGTGTGTTGCCTGCATATGCATGGCAGCCCATGCCCTCCTAGCTGCAGCCCCCTTCCCCCACGCCACACCCATGTCATGTTGCCTCGATATGTTGCCTCGATATGTTGCCTCGGTATTATGGGTTTGGTGTCGGGGTCGGGGGGCTGCCACCCATGGCGGTGGTGGCCGGAATCCGGCCGCCGCCACCACGCCGCCGCCATGGGTGAGGGGGAAAAAAAAAGGCGTGGAAAGTTGCGAAATGGGGTTGTCTAGGCTTTTTTTTGGCATGGAAGAGCATGGAGTGCTAGGAACTCCTTCTCAAATGCGCGGGCATGTCGACCACAACCTCATTTCGCAACAACAACCACCCGTGTGGGGTGGCGGTGGGTGGATAGTCGCGGATTGGGGCTTGCCAAGCCAATGTTTTCAAAAAAATTCATCAAAATTAAAAACAAATGTTTTGTTGCCTTCGGATTTGTGGGCGAGCGGTGAGTCGGAGCGGAGCCGGTAAAGTTTAACCTCGGTGTGCACGGTTGTTTTTAGAAACTCAATCCAATGCCGGGGACGTTGAAAGTGACGCTCTTATGAGTTGCAAACCCGCAAGATTTAAAGAACCTTTTCAAAAAAATTTCAAACCAACAAGATTTAAAAACAGAAATTTTCATCAAAATGAAAAACAAATGTTTTGTTGCCTTCGGACTAGTGGGCGAGCGGCGAGTCGGAGCGGAGCCGGTAAAGTTTAACCTCGGTGTGCACGGTTGTTTTTAGAAACTCAATCCAATACCGGGGACGTTGAAAGTGATGCTCTTATGAGTTGCAAACCCACTAGATTTAAAGAACCTTTTCAAAACAATTTCAAACCAACAAGATTTAAACCAACAAAATTAAAAACAAATGTTTCGTTGCAAACAAATTGTGGGCGAGCGGCGAGTCGGAGTGGAGCCGGTAAAGTTTAACCTCGGTGTGCACGGTTGTTTTTAGAAACTCAATCCAATACCGGGGACGTTGAAAGTGACGCTCTTATGAGTTGCAAACCCACAAGATTTTAAAAACTTTTTGAAAATGTTTCTTCTAAATGACACATTTTGATCCTTGGCAAGTGCTCAATCTGTAACTATCCAATCACCGCCACACCACACCGGTCGGGAGTGTGTGAATGGTGTGCTTCCCGGGTTTGGCATAGACAATCTTTCGCATCGACAATCTTTTGCATGCGAGGGAATGTCTATGCCAACCCCGGGAAGCACACCATTCACCCACTAGTTGTGGGCGACGATGGGTTGGCTTCAAGTGAACTTTTGCTTGGGGTTGTCTTCGGTATGCTTTTGTGTTGGGAGTACGGCCACCAAACCTTCTCAATGCACGGGTATGTCGAGGATGGCTTTTGGCGGGGTTGATGAAGAAGCTACCCAATTCTCGGCCACACGAACACATGGTGACGATGCGTTGGCTTCAAGTGAGCTTTAGCTTGGGGTTGTCTTCGGTATGCTTTTGTGTTGGGAGTACGGCCACCAAACCTTCTCAATGCACGGGTATGTCGAGGATGGCTTTCGGCGGAGTTGATGAAGAAGCTAGGGAATTGTTGGCCACTCTCACACGTGTGGGGGTAGGTTGGCTTTGAAAGAAGCTATCCAATCCTCTGAGTGTGCGGTTGAGCTATGATTAGGATTGTCTAGGCATTGCTTGTGTGTGCAAGGTGCGAGCCCAATGCACGAGCAAGTCGAGGATGACAATCT
>NW_028276927.1:60000-62500 GCF_965620075.1 Prunus avium
ACAGAATTTTTCGAAACTTGCCATGCCATGCGCGCGCACAGCTTGCGCGCAGCGTGTGCACAGCATGCCGGCAGCGTGCGCACAGCATGCCGGCAGCGTGTGCGCAGCGTGCGCGCTTGGCAGCCTGTCGACAGAATTTTTCGAAACTTGCCATGCCATGCGCGCGCACAGCTTGCGCGCAGCGTGTGCACAGCATGCCGGCAGCGTGCGCACAACATGTCGGCAGCGTGCGCGCTCGGGAGCCTGTCGACAGAATTTTTCGAAACTTGCCATGCCATGCGCGCGCACAGCTTGCGCGCAGCGTGCTGATTCTGTCGACAGCGAGGCTAGCGAAACTTCTCCTGCCATGGCGTGCGCGCAGCGTGCTGACTCTGTCGACAGTGAGGCTAGCGAAATTTGTCTTGCCATGGCGTGCGCGCAGCTTGCGCATTCGGTCGACAGTGAGGCTAGCGAAACTTGTCCTGCCGTGGCCTGCGCGCAGCCTGCGCGCAGCATGCGCGCAGCATGTGCGCAGCATGCCGGCAGCCTAGTTCCAGATTTTTTCAAATGTCGACAGAATTTTTCAAACCTTGTCAAACCCCATTTTTATTGAAATTTCCTCGCACAATAAGCTCCCCATAAGTAGTCTATGATTTTTAGTACCTTCTCCAAGTTACAAAACTAAAAAATTCCTCCCGGATTTCTTTTAATGATTTTTTCAATTTTACGACTTCTAAAAATAATAAAAAATACTTCCCGACTTCAAATATTTATGAAACTTTTTCCCATCAGAGATTGCATGTTTCTTAGTATCCCTGCAAAAAATCACGTCCAAATACCTTGTATTGAATTATTTAGAGCCCATTATGACTCCTCGCGCATAGGTGATGTCTCTTCCTGTCAAAGGGCTAAATGCATAAAATGCTATATAGGGGGGTGTGTGTTGCCTGCATATGCATGGCAGCCCATGCCCTCCTAGCTGCAGCCCCCTTCCCCCACGCCACACCCATGTCATGTTGCCTCGATATGTTGCCTCGATATGTTGCCTCGGTATTATGGGTTTGGTGTCGGGGTCGGGGGGCTGCCACCCATGGCGGTGGTGGCCGGAATCCGGCCGCCGCCACCACGCCGCCGCCATGGGTGAGGGGGAAAAAAAAAGGCGTGGAAAGTTGCGAAATGGGGTTGTCTAGGCTTTTTTTTGGCATGGAAGAGCATGGAGTGCTAGGAACTCCTTCTCAAATGCGCGGGCATGTCGACCACAACCTCATTTCGCAACAACAACCACCCGTGTGGGGTGGCGGTGGGTGGATAGTCGCGGATTGGGGCTTGCCAAGCCAATGTTTTCAAAAAAATTCATCAAAATTAAAAACAAATGTTTTGTTGCCTTCGGATTTGTGGGCGAGCGGTGAGTCGGAGCGGAGCCGGTAAAGTTTAACCTCGGTGTGCACGGTTGTTTTTAGAAACTCAATCCAATGCCGGGGACGTTGAAAGTGACGCTCTTATGAGTTGCAAACCCGCAAGATTTAAAGAACCTTTTCAAAAAAATTTCAAACCAACAAGATTTAAAAACAGAAATTTTCATCAAAATGAAAAACAAATGTTTTGTTGCCTTCGGACTAGTGGGCGAGCGGCGAGTCGGAGCGGAGCCGGTAAAGTTTAACCTCGGTGTGCACGGTTGTTTTTAGAAACTCAATCCAATACCGGGGACGTTGAAAGTGATGCTCTTATGAGTTGCAAACCCACTAGATTTAAAGAACCTTTTCAAAACAATTTCAAACCAACAAGATTTAAACCAACAAAATTAAAAACAAATGTTTCGTTGCAAACAAATTGTGGGCGAGCGGCGAGTCGGAGTGGAGCCGGTAAAGTTTAACCTCGGTGTGCACGGTTGTTTTTAGAAACTCAATCCAATACCGGGGACGTTGAAAGTGACGCTCTTATGAGTTGCAAACCCACAAGATTTTAAAAACTTTTTGAAAATGTTTCTTCTAAATGACACATTTTGATCCTTGGCAAGTGCTCAATCTGTAACTATCCAATCACCGCCACACCACACCGGTCGGGAGTGTGTGAATGGTGTGCTTCCCGGGTTTGGCATAGACAATCTTTCGCATCGACAATCTTTTGCATGCGAGGGAATGTCTATGCCAACCCCGGGAAGCACACCATTCACCCACTAGTTGTGGGCGACGATGGGTTGGCTTCAAGTGAACTTTTGCTTGGGGTTGTCTTCGGTATGCTTTTGTGTTGGGAGTACGGCCACCAAACCTTCTCAATGCACGGGTATGTCGAGGATGGCTTTTGGTGGGGTTGATGAAGAAGCTACCCAATTCTCGGCCACACGAACACATGGTGACGATGCGTTGGCTTCAAGTGAGCTTTAGCTTGGGGTTGTCTTCGGTATGCTTTTGTGTTGGGAGTACGGCCACCAAACCTTCTCAATGCACGGGTATGTCGAGGATGGCTTTCGGCGGAGTTGATGAAGAAGCTAGGGAATTGTTGGCCACTCTCACACGTGTGG
>NW_028276927.1:82500-85000 GCF_965620075.1 Prunus avium
CCGCAGAATTTTTCGAAACTTGCAATGCCATGCGCGCGCACAGCTTGCGCGCAGCATGCCGGCAGCGTGCGCGCAGCATGCCGGCAGCGTGTGCGCAGCGTGCGCGCTTGGGAGCCTGTCGACA
This sequence comes from Prunus avium, assembly GCF_965620075.1. Lineage (NCBI taxonomy): Eukaryota > Viridiplantae > Streptophyta > Magnoliopsida > Rosales > Rosaceae > Prunus > Prunus avium. The sequence goes on from NW_028276927.1 coordinate 82,625, forward strand.
GAATTTTTCGAAACTTGCCATGCCATGCGCGCGCACAGCTTGCGCGCAGCGTGTGCACAGCATGCCGGCAGCGTGCGCACAGCATGCCGGCAGCGTGTGCGCAGCGTGCGCGCTTGGCAGCCTGTCGACAGAATTTTTCGAAACTTGCCATGCCATGCGCGCGCACAGCTTGCGCGCAGCGTGTGCACAGCATGCCGGCAGCGTGCGCACAACATGTCGGCAGCGTGCGCGCTCGGGAGCCTGTCGACAGAATTTTTCGAAACTTGCCATGCCATGCGCGCGCACAGCTTGCGCGCAGCGTGCTGATTCTGTCGACAGCGAGGCTAGCGAAACTTCTCCTGCCATGGCGTGCGCGCAGCGTGCTGACTCTGTCGACAGTGAGGCTAGCGAAATTTGTCTTGCCATGGCGTGCGCGCAGCTTGCGCATTCGGTCGACAGTGAGGCTAGCGAAACTTGTCCTGCCGTGGCCTGCGCGCAGCCTGCGCGCAGCATGCGCGCAGCATGTGCGCAGCATGCCGGCAGCCTAGTTCCAGATTTTTTCAAATGTCGACAGAATTTTTCAAACCTTGTCAAACCCCATTTTTATTGAAATTTCCTCGCACAATAAGCTCCCCATAAGTAGTCTATGATTTTTAGTACCTTCTCCAAGTTACAAAACTAAAAAATTCCTCCCGGATTTCTTTTAATGATTTTTTCAATTTTACGACTTCTAAAAATAATAAAAAATACTTCCCGACTTCAAATATTTATGAAACTTTTTCCCATCAGAGATTGCATGTTTCTTAGTATCCCTGCAAAAAATCACGTCCAAATACCTTGTATTGAATTATTTAGAGCCCATTATGACTCCTCGCGCATAGGTGATGTCTCTTCCTGTCAAAGGGCTAAATGCATAAAATGCTATATAGGGGGGTGTGTGTTGCCTGCATATGCATGGCAGCCCATGCCCTCCTAGCTGCAGCCCCCTTCCCCCACGCCACACCCATGTCATGTTGCCTCGATATGTTGCCTCGATATGTTGCCTCGGTATTATGGGTTTGGTGTCGGGGTCGGGGGGCTGCCACCCATGGCGGTGGTGGCCGGAATCCGGCCGCCGCCACCACGCCGCCGCCATGGGTGAGGGGGAAAAAAAAAGGCGTGGAAAGTTGCGAAATGGGGTTGTCTAGGCTTTTTTTTGGCATGGAAGAGCATGGAGTGCTAGGAACTCCTTCTCAAATGCGCGGGCATGTCGACCACAACCTCATTTCGCAACAACAACCACCCGTGTGGGGTGGCGGTGGGTGGATAGTCGCGGATTGGGGCTTGCCAAGCCAATGTTTTCAAAAAAATTCATCAAAATTAAAAACAAATGTTTTGTTGCCTTCGGATTTGTGGGCGAGCGGTGAGTCGGAGCGGAGCCGGTAAAGTTTAACCTCGGTGTGCACGGTTGTTTTTAGAAACTCAATCCAATGCCGGGGACGTTGAAAGTGACGCTCTTATGAGTTGCAAACCCGCAAGATTTAAAGAACCTTTTCAAAAAAATTTCAAACCAACAAGATTTAAAAACAGAAATTTTCATCAAAATGAAAAACAAATGTTTTGTTGCCTTCGGACTAGTGGGCGAGCGGCGAGTCGGAGCGGAGCCGGTAAAGTTTAACCTCGGTGTGCACGGTTGTTTTTAGAAACTCAATCCAATACCGGGGACGTTGAAAGTGATGCTCTTATGAGTTGCAAACCCACTAGATTTAAAGAACCTTTTCAAAACAATTTCAAACCAACAAGATTTAAACCAACAAAATTAAAAACAAATGTTTCGTTGCAAACAAATTGTGGGCGAGCGGCGAGTCGGAGTGGAGCCGGTAAAGTTTAACCTCGGTGTGCACGGTTGTTTTTAGAAACTCAATCCAATACCGGGGACGTTGAAAGTGACGCTCTTATGAGTTGCAAACCCACAAGATTTTAAAAACTTTTTGAAAATGTTTCTTCTAAATGACACATTTTGATCCTTGGCAAGTGCTCAATCTGTAACTATCCAATCACCGCCACACCACACCGGTCGGGAGTGTGTGAATGGTGTGCTTCCCGGGTTTGGCATAGACAATCTTTCGCATCGACAATCTTTTGCATGCGAGGGAATGTCTATGCCAACCCCGGGAAGCACACCATTCACCCACTAGTTGTGGGCGACGATGGGTTGGCTTCAAGTGAACTTTTGCTTGGGGTTGTCTTCGGTATGCTTTTGTGTTGGGAGTACGGCCACCAAACCTTCTCAATGCACGGGTATGTCGAGGATGGCTTTTGGCGGGGTTGATGAAGAAGCTACCCAATTCTCGGCCACACGAACACATGGTGACGATGCGTTGGCTTCAAGTGAGCTTTAGCTTGGGGTTGTCTTCG
>NW_028276927.1:105000-107500 GCF_965620075.1 Prunus avium
CTGCTCAGCCTGTCGACAGAAATTTTCGAAACTTGTCCTGCCATGCGCGCGCGCAGCGTGCGCACAGCATGCCGGCAGCGTGCGCGCAGCATGCCGGCAGCGTGTGCGCAGCGTGCGCGCTTGGGAGCCTGGCCGCAGAATTTTTCGAAACTTGCAATGCCATGCGCGCGCACAGCTTGCGCGCAGCATGCCGGCAGCGTGCGCGCAGCATGCCGGCAGCGTGTGCGCAGCGTGCGCGCTTGGGAGCCTGTCGACAGAATTTTTCGAAACTTGCCATGCCATGCGCGCGCACAGCTTGCGCGCAGCGTGTGCACAGCATGCCGGCAGCGTGCGCACAGCATGCCGGCAGCGTGTGCGCAGCGTGCGCGCTTGGCAGCCTGTCGACAGAATTTTTCGAAACTTGCCATGCCATGCGCGCGCACAGCTTGCGCGCAGCGTGTGCACAGCATGCCGGCAGCGTGCGCACAACATGTCGGCAGCGTGCGCGCTCGGGAGCCTGTCGACAGAATTTTTCGAAACTTGCCATGCCATGCGCGCGCACAGCTTGCGCGCAGCGTGCTGATTCTGTCGACAGCGAGGCTAGCGAAACTTCTCCTGCCATGGCGTGCGCGCAGCGTGCTGACTCTGTCGACAGTGAGGCTAGCGAAATTTGTCTTGCCATGGCGTGCGCGCAGCTTGCGCATTCGGTCGACAGTGAGGCTAGCGAAACTTGTCCTGCCGTGGCCTGCGCGCAGCCTGCGCGCAGCATGCGCGCAGCATGTGCGCAGCATGCCGGCAGCCTAGTTCCAGATTTTTTCAAATGTCGACAGAATTTTTCAAACCTTGTCAAACCCCATTTTTATTGAAATTTCCTCGCACAATAAGCTCCCCATAAGTAGTCTATGATTTTTAGTACCTTCTCCAAGTTACAAAACTAAAAAATTCCTCCCGGATTTCTTTTAATGATTTTTTCAATTTTACGACTTCTAAAAATAATAAAAAATACTTCCCGACTTCAAATATTTATGAAACTTTTTCCCATCAGAGATTGCATGTTTCTTAGTATCCCTGCAAAAAATCACGTCCAAATACCTTGTATTGAATTATTTAGAGCCCATTATGACTCCTCGCGCATAGGTGATGTCTCTTCCTGTCAAAGGGCTAAATGCATAAAATGCTATATAGGGGGGTGTGTGTTGCCTGCATATGCATGGCAGCCCATGCCCTCCTAGCTGCAGCCCCCTTCCCCCACGCCACACCCATGTCATGTTGCCTCGATATGTTGCCTCGATATGTTGCCTCGGTATTATGGGTTTGGTGTCGGGGTCGGGGGGCTGCCACCCATGGCGGTGGTGGCCGGAATCCGGCCGCCGCCACCACGCCGCCGCCATGGGTGAGGGGGAAAAAAAAAGGCGTGGAAAGTTGCGAAATGGGGTTGTCTAGGCTTTTTTTTGGCATGGAAGAGCATGGAGTGCTAGGAACTCCTTCTCAAATGCGCGGGCATGTCGACCACAACCTCATTTCGCAACAACAACCACCCGTGTGGGGTGGCGGTGGGTGGATAGTCGCGGATTGGGGCTTGCCAAGCCAATGTTTTCAAAAAAATTCATCAAAATTAAAAACAAATGTTTTGTTGCCTTCGGATTTGTGGGCGAGCGGTGAGTCGGAGCGGAGCCGGTAAAGTTTAACCTCGGTGTGCACGGTTGTTTTTAGAAACTCAATCCAATGCCGGGGACGTTGAAAGTGACGCTCTTATGAGTTGCAAACCCGCAAGATTTAAAGAACCTTTTCAAAAAAATTTCAAACCAACAAGATTTAAAAACAGAAATTTTCATCAAAATGAAAAACAAATGTTTTGTTGCCTTCGGACTAGTGGGCGAGCGGCGAGTCGGAGCGGAGCCGGTAAAGTTTAACCTCGGTGTGCACGGTTGTTTTTAGAAACTCAATCCAATACCGGGGACGTTGAAAGTGATGCTCTTATGAGTTGCAAACCCACTAGATTTAAAGAACCTTTTCAAAACAATTTCAAACCAACAAGATTTAAACCAACAAAATTAAAAACAAATGTTTCGTTGCAAACAAATTGTGGGCGAGCGGCGAGTCGGAGTGGAGCCGGTAAAGTTTAACCTCGGTGTGCACGGTTGTTTTTAGAAACTCAATCCAATACCGGGGACGTTGAAAGTGACGCTCTTATGAGTTGCAAACCCACAAGATTTTAAAAACTTTTTGAAAATGTTTCTTCTAAATGACACATTTTGATCCTTGGCAAGTGCTCAATCTGTAACTATCCAATCACCGCCACACCACACCGGTCGGGAGTGTGTGAATGGTGTGCTTCCCGGGTTTGGCATAGACAATCTTTCGCATCGACAATCTTTTGCATGCGAGGGAATGTCTATGCCAACCCCGGGAAGCACACCATTCACCCACTAGTTGTGGGCGACGATGGGTTGGCTTCAAGTGAACTTTTGCTTGGGGTTGTCTTCGGTATGCTTTTGTGTTGGGAGTACGGCCACCAAAC
>NW_028276927.1:127500-131136 GCF_965620075.1 Prunus avium
GACAGAATTTTTCGAAACTTGCCATGCCATGCGCGCGCACAGCTTGCGCGCAGCGTGTGCACAGCATGCCGGCAGCGTGCGCACAGCATGCCGGCAGCGTGTGCGCAGCGTGCGCGCTTGGCAGCCTGTCGACAGAATTTTTCGAAACTTGCCATGCCATGCGCGCGCACAGCTTGCGCGCAGCGTGTGCACAGCATGCCGGCAGCGTGCGCACAACATGTCGGCAGCGTGCGCGCTCGGGAGCCTGTCGACAGAATTTTTCGAAACTTGCCATGCCATGCGCGCGCACAGCTTGCGCGCAGCGTGCTGATTCTGTCGACAGCGAGGCTAGCGAAACTTCTCCTGCCATGGCGTGCGCGCAGCGTGCTGACTCTGTCGACAGTGAGGCTAGCGAAATTTGTCTTGCCATGGCGTGCGCGCAGCTTGCGCATTCGGTCGACAGTGAGGCTAGCGAAACTTGTCCTGCCGTGGCCTGCGCGCAGCCTGCGCGCAGCATGCGCGCAGCATGTGCGCAGCATGCCGGCAGCCTAGTTCCAGATTTTTTCAAATGTCGACAGAATTTTTCAAACCTTGTCAAACCCCATTTTTATTGAAATTTCCTCGCACAATAAGCTCCCCATAAGTAGTCTATGATTTTTAGTACCTTCTCCAAGTTACAAAACTAAAAAATTCCTCCCGGATTTCTTTTAATGATTTTTTCAATTTTACGACTTCTAAAAATAATAAAAAATACTTCCCGACTTCAAATATTTATGAAACTTTTTCCCATCAGAGATTGCATGTTTCTTAGTATCCCTGCAAAAAATCACGTCCAAATACCTTGTATTGAATTATTTAGAGCCCATTATGACTCCTCGCGCATAGGTGATGTCTCTTCCTGTCAAAGGGCTAAATGCATAAAATGCTATATAGGGGGGTGTGTGTTGCCTGCATATGCATGGCAGCCCATGCCCTCCTAGCTGCAGCCCCCTTCCCCCACGCCACACCCATGTCATGTTGCCTCGATATGTTGCCTCGGTATTATGGGTTTGGTGTCGGGGTCGGGGGGCTGCCACCCATGGCGGTGGTGGCCGGAATCCGGCCGCCGCCACCACGCCGCCGCCATGGGTGAGGGGGAAAAAAAAAGGCGTGGAAAGTTGCGAAATGGGGTTGTCTAGGCTTTTTTTTGGCATGGAAGAGCATGGAGTGCTAGGAACTCCTTCTCAAATGCGCGGGCATGTCGACCACAACCTCATTTCGCAACAACAACCACCCGTGTGGGGTGGCGGTGGGTGGATAGTCGCGGATTGGGGCTTGCCAAGCCAATGTTTTCAAAAAAATTCATCAAAATTAAAAACAAATGTTTTGTTGCCTTCGGATTTGTGGGCGAGCGGTGAGTCGGAGCGGAGCCGGTAAAGTTTAACCTCGGTGTGCACGGTTGTTTTTAGAAACTCAATCCAATGCCGGGGACGTTGAAAGTGACGCTCTTATGAGTTGCAAACCCGCAAGATTTAAAGAACCTTTTCAAAAAAATTTCAAACCAACAAGATTTAAAAACAGAAATTTTCATCAAAATGAAAAACAAATGTTTTGTTGCCTTCGGACTATTGGGCGAGCGGCGAGTCGGAGCGGAGCCGGTAAAGTTTAACCTCGGTGTGCACGGTTGTTTTTAGAAACTCAATCCAATACCGGGGACGTTGAAAGTGATGCTCTTATGAGTTGCAAACCCACTAGATTTAAAGAACCTTTTCAAAACAATTTCAAACCAACAAGATTTAAACCAACAAAATTAAAAACAAATGTTTCGTTGCAAACAAATTGTGGGCGAGCGGCGAGTCGGAGTGGAGCCGGTAAAGTTTAACCTCGGTGTGCACGGTTGTTTTTAGAAACTCAATCCAATACCGGGGACGTTGAAAGTGACGCTCTTATGAGTTGCAAACCCACAAGATTTTAAAAACTTTTTGAAAATGTTTCTTCTAAATGACACATTTTGATCCTTGGCAAGTGCTCAATCTGTAACTATCCAATCACCGCCACACCACACCGGTCGGGAGTGTGTGAATGGTGTGCTTCCCGGGTTTGGCATAGACAATCTTTCGCATCGACAATCTTTTGCATGCGAGGGAATGTCTATGCCAACCCCGGGAAGCACACCATTCACCCACTAGTTGTGGGCGACGATGGGTTGGCTTCAAGTGAACTTTTGCTTGGGGTTGTCTTCGGTATGCTTTTGTGTTGGGAGTACGGCCACCAAACCTTCTCAATGCACGGGTATGTCGAGGATGGCTTTTGGCGGGGTTGATGAAGAAGCTACCCAATTCTCGGCCACACGAACACATGGTGACGATGCGTTGGCTTCAAGTGAGCTTTAGCTTGGGGTTGTCTTCGGTATGCTTTTGTGTTGGGAGTACGGCCACCAAACCTTCTCAATGCACGGGTATGTCGAGGATGGCTTTCGGCGGAGTTGATGAAGAAGCTAGGGAATTGTTGGCCACTCTCACACGTGTGGGGGTAGGTTGGCTTTGAAAGAAGCTATCCAATCCTCTGAGTGTGCGGTTGAGCTATGATTAGGATTGTCTAGGCATTGCTTGTGTGTGCAAGGTGCGAGCCCAATGCACGAGCAAGTCGAGGATGACAATCTTAAGAGTAGCAATGATGCCACAAAATATCGGTTGCCTTCGGAGTAGTGGGTGAGCGGCGAGTCGGAGTGGAGCCGGTAAAGTTTAACCTCGGTGTGCACGGTTGTTTTTAGAAACTCAACCCAATACCGGGGACGTTGAAAGTGACACTCCTACTAGTTACGAACCCACAAAATATCGGTTGCCCCAAGTCCCTGAGTGTGCGGTTGAGCTATGATTAGGATTTGTCTAGGCACTGCTTGTGTGTGCACGGTGCGAGCCCAATGCACGAGCAAGTCGAGGATGACAATCTTAAGAGTAGCAATGATGCCACAAAATATCGGTTGCCTTCAGAGTAGTGGGCGAGCGGCGAGTCGGAGTGGAGCCGGTAAAGTTTAACCTCGGTGTGCACGGTTGTTTTTAGAAACTCAGCCCAATACCGGGGACGTTGAAAGTGACACTCCTACGAGTTACGAACCCACAACATATCGGTTGCCTAGATTCCATGGTATTCTTGTCATGCCTAGCGGTGCGGGCTTGGCTCCACTCGGTGCAGCCGCATTCTCAGTTAGCCATTGTGCTTGTTGAGATGTGCGGTTCGTTTGGTGGTGCTGGGCTTTGCTAATGCAACGGCGTGTGAGTGGTGAATGGGTGTTATGCACCGGCAGGCTCTTTGCTCTGGCATCGAACTGTCGTCTCATACCCCTCGTCATTGATGCTTCAAGATTGGCTTGTGCGGGTTAATGGGTTCCTGTTTTGGCTACCTATTGTTAAGGAATGGTGCCTCTCGTTGTCCCTTTCCTCCTCTTGCCTTTCGCGGGCAACAGGAGGATGTTGTAGCAGTGCTTGTGTCCCGATCAACCCACGACTCATCGTGAGATTGTGAAGGTCCACAAGTTCTGCTTGTGATCTCGGATGCGGAGCATTAAGCGGGCGTGGGGTCTTCGGGCTCCGAGCGTCCAATTTGAAGCGTTTTCGCTCGACACGTACGACTGTCGTGCCCGCGGCGAGCTCTCGACCCACAAGGTCGTTTGTCTTG
>NW_028276928.1:7500-10000 GCF_965620075.1 Prunus avium
GACAAAGTGACGCGAAGCGGAAGCCTATCATGGCGTAAAAATGTCGACAAAATTTTTCGACATTTGAATAATGGGGTTTGACAAGGTTTGAAAAATTCAATACAAATGGTAGGCTTGAATGTCGACAAAGTGACGCGAAGCGGAAGCCTACCACGGCGTAAAAATGTCGACAGAATTTTTCGGACCTTGTCCTGCCATGGGCTGCGCGCAGCATGCCGGCAGCCTGTGCGCAGCGTGCGCACAGCATGTCGGCAGCGTGCGCGCTGCTGAGACTGTCGACAGAAATTTTCGAAACTTGTCCTGCCATGCGCGCGCGCAGCGTGCGCACAGCATGCCGGCAGCGTGCGCGCACCATGCCGGCAGCGTGCGCGCACCATGCCGGCAGCGTGCGCGCACCATGCCGGCAGCGTGCGCGCAGCTTGCGCGCAGCGTGCTGATTCTGTCGACAGTGAGGCTAGCGAAACTTGTCCTGCCATGGCGTGCGCGCAGCCTGTGCGCGCAGCTTGCGCATCTGTCGACAGTGAGGCTAGCGAACTTGTCCTGCCATGGCATGCGCTGTGCGCAGCCTGTGCGCAGCGTGCACGCAGCTTGCGCATCTGTCGACAGTGAGGCTAGCGAAACTTGTCCTGCCATGGCATGCGCGGCGCCTGCGCGCAGCCTGCGCGCAGCATGCGCACAACATGCGCACAGGCTGTGCGCAGCGTGCGCGGAGCTTGCGCGCAGCTTGCGCATCTGTCGACAGTGAGGCTAGCGAAACTTGTCCTGCCATGGCATGCGCGCAGCGTGCGCGCAGTCTGTGCGCAGCATGCGCGCAGCCTGTGCGCAGCGTGCGCGCAGCTTGCGCATCTGTAGACAGTGAGGCTAGCAAAACTTGTCCTGCCATGGCATGCGCGCAGTCTGCGCGCAGCATGCGCGCAGCATGTGCGCAGCATGCCGGCAGCATGGTTCCAGGTTTTTTCAAATGTCGACAGAATTTTTCAAATCTTGTCAAACCCCGTTTTTATTGAAATTTCCTCGCACAATAAGCTCCCCATAAGTAGTCTATGATTTTTAGGACCTTCTCCAACTTACAAAACTAAAAAATTCCTCCCGGATTTGTTTTAATGATTTTTTCAATTTTACGACTTCTAAAACTAATAAAAAATACTTCCCGACTTCAAAAATTTATGAAACTTTTTCCCATCATAGATTGCATGTTTCTTAGTATCCCTGCAAAAAATCACGTCCAAATACCTTGTATTGAATTATTTAGAGCCCATTATGACTCCTCGCGCATAGGTGATGTCTCTTCCTGTCAAAGGGCTAAATGCATAAAATGCTATATAGGGGGGTGTGTGTTGCCTGCATATGCATGGCAGCCCATGCCTTCCTAGCTGCAGCCCCCTTCCCCCACGCCACACCCATGTCATGTTGCCTCGATATGTTGCCTCGGTATTATGGGTTTGGTGTCGGGGTCGGGGGGCTGCCACCCATGGCGGTGGTGGCCGGAATCCGGCCGCCGCCACCACGCCGCCGCCATGGGTGAGGGAGGAAAAAAAAGGCGTGGAAAGTTGCGAAATGGGGTTGTCTAGGCTATTTTTTGGCATGGGAGAGCATGGAGTGCTAGGAACTCCTTCTCAAATGCACGGGCATGTCGACCACAACCTCATTTCGCAACAACAACCACCCGTGTGGGGTGGCGGTGGGTGGATAGTCGCGGATTGGGGCTTGCCAAGCCAATGTTTTCAAAAAATTTCATCAAAATTAAAAACAAATGTTTTGTTGCCTTCGGATTTGTGGGCGAGCGGCGAGTCGGAGTGGAGCCGGTAAAGTTTAACCTCGGTGTGCACGGTTGTTTTTAGAAACTCAATCCAATGCCGGGGACGTTGAAAGTGACGCTCTTATGAGTTGCAAACCCGCAAGATTTAAAGAACCTTTTCAAAACAATTTCAAACCAACAAGATTTAAAAACAGAAATTTTCATCAAAATGAAAAACAAATGTTTTGTTGCCTTCGGACTAGTGGGCGAGCGGCGAGTCGGAGTGGAGCCGGTAAAGTTTAACCTCGGTGTGCACGGTTGTTTTTAGAAACTCAATCCAATGCCGGGGACGTTGAAAGTGACGCTCTTATGAGTTGCAAACCCACTAGATTTAAAGAACCTTTTCAAAACAATTTCAAACCAACAAAATTAAAAACAAATGTTTCGTTGCAAACAAATTGTGGGCGAGCGGCGAGTCGGAGTGGAGCCGGTAAAGTTTAACCTCGGTGTGCACGGTTGTTTTTAGAAACTCAATCCAATACCGGGGACGTTGAAAGTGACGCTCTTATGAGTTGCAAACCCACAAGATTTTAAAAACTTTTTGAAAATGTTTCTTCTAAATGACACATTTTGATCCTTGGCAAGTGCTCAATCCGTAACTATCCAATCACCGCCACACCACACCGGTCGGGAGTGTGTGAATGGTGTGCTTCCCGGGGTTGGCATAGATAATCTTTCGCATCGACAATCTTTTGCATGCGA
>NW_028276928.1:30000-32500 GCF_965620075.1 Prunus avium
CGCGCGCGCAGCGTGCGCACAGCATGCCGGCAGCGTGCGCGCACCATGCCGGCAGCGTGCGCGCACCATGCCGGCAGCGTGCGCGCACCATGCCGGCAGCGTGCGCGCAGCTTGCGCGCAGCGTGCTGATTCTGTCGACAGTGAGGCTAGCGAAACTTGTCCTGCCATGGCGTGCGCGCAGCCTGTGCGCGCAGCTTGCGCATCTGTCGACAGTGAGGCTAGCGAACTTGTCCTGCCATGGCATGCGCTGTGCGCAGCCTGTGCGCAGCGTGCACGCAGCTTGCGCATCTGTCGACAGTGAGGCTAGCGAAACTTGTCCTGCCATGGCATGCGCGGCGCCTGCGCGCAGCCTGCGCGCAGCATGCGCACAACATGCGCACAGGCTGTGCGCAGCGTGCGCGGAGCTTGCGCGCAGCTTGCGCATCTGTCGACAGTGAGGCTAGCGAAACTTGTCCTGCCATGGCATGCGCGCAGCGTGCGCGCAGTCTGTGCGCAGCATGCGCGCAGCCTGTGCGCAGCGTGCGCGCAGCTTGCGCATCTGTAGACAGTGAGGCTAGCAAAACTTGTCCTGCCATGGCATGCGCGCAGTCTGCGCGCAGCATGCGCGCAGCATGTGCGCAGCATGCCGGCAGCATGGTTCCAGGTTTTTTCAAATGTCGACAGAATTTTTCAAATCTTGTCAAACCCCGTTTTTATTGAAATTTCCTCGCACAATAAGCTCCCCATAAGTAGTCTATGATTTTTAGGACCTTCTCCAACTTACAAAACTAAAAAATTCCTCCCGGATTTGTTTTAATGATTTTTTCAATTTTACGACTTCTAAAACTAATAAAAAATACTTCCCGACTTCAAAAATTTATGAAACTTTTTCCCATCATAGATTGCATGTTTCTTAGTATCCCTGCAAAAAATCACGTCCAAATACCTTGTATTGAATTATTTAGAGCCCATTATGACTCCTCGCGCATAGGTGATGTCTCTTCCTGTCAAAGGGCTAAATGCATAAAATGCTATATAGGGGGGTGTGTGTTGCCTGCATATGCATGGCAGCCCATGCCTTCCTAGCTGCAGCCCCCTTCCCCCACGCCACACCCATGTCATGTTGCCTCGATATGTTGCCTCGGTATTATGGGTTTGGTGTCGGGGTCGGGGGGCTGCCACCCATGGCGGTGGTGGCCGGAATCCGGCCGCCGCCACCACGCCGCCGCCATGGGTGAGGGAGGAAAAAAAAGGCGTGGAAAGTTGCGAAATGGGGTTGTCTAGGCTATTTTTTGGCATGGGAGAGCATGGAGTGCTAGGAACTCCTTCTCAAATGCACGGGCATGTCGACCACAACCTCATTTCGCAACAACAACCACCCGTGTGGGGTGGCGGTGGGTGGATAGTCGCGGATTGGGGCTTGCCAAGCCAATGTTTTCAAAAAATTTCATCAAAATTAAAAACAAATGTTTTGTTGCCTTCGGATTTGTGGGCGAGCGGCGAGTCGGAGTGGAGCCGGTAAAGTTTAACCTCGGTGTGCACGGTTGTTTTTAGAAACTCAATCCAATGCCGGGGACGTTGAAAGTGACGCTCTTATGAGTTGCAAACCCGCAAGATTTAAAGAACCTTTTCAAAACAATTTCAAACCAACAAGATTTAAAAACAGAAATTTTCATCAAAATGAAAAACAAATGTTTTGTTGCCTTCGGACTAGTGGGCGAGCGGCGAGTCGGAGTGGAGCCGGTAAAGTTTAACCTCGGTGTGCACGGTTGTTTTTAGAAACTCAATCCAATGCCGGGGACGTTGAAAGTGACGCTCTTATGAGTTGCAAACCCACTAGATTTAAAGAACCTTTTCAAAACAATTTCAAACCAACAAAATTAAAAACAAATGTTTCGTTGCAAACAAATTGTGGGCGAGCGGCGAGTCGGAGTGGAGCCGGTAAAGTTTAACCTCGGTGTGCACGGTTGTTTTTAGAAACTCAATCCAATACCGGGGACGTTGAAAGTGACGCTCTTATGAGTTGCAAACCCACAAGATTTTAAAAACTTTTTGAAAATGTTTCTTCTAAATGACACATTTTGATCCTTGGCAAGTGCTCAATCCGTAACTATCCAATCACCGCCACACCACACCGGTCGGGAGTGTGTGAATGGTGTGCTTCCCGGGGTTGGCATAGATAATCTTTCGCATCGACAATCTTTTGCATGCGAGGGAATGTCTATGCCAACCCCGGGAAGCACACCATTCACCCACTAGTTGTGGGCGACGATGGGTTGGCTTCAAATGAATTTTTGCTTGGGGTTGTCCTCGGTATGCTTTTGTGTTGGGAGTACGGCCACCAAACCTTCTCAATGCACGGGTATGTCGAGGATGGCTTTCGGCGGGGTTGATGAAGAAGCTACCCAATTCTCGGCCACACGAACACATGGTGACGATGCGTTGGCTTCAAGTGAGCTTTAGCTTGGGGTTGTCTTCGGTATGCTTTTGTGTTGGGAGTACGGCCACCAAACCTTCTCAA
>NW_028276928.1:62500-65000 GCF_965620075.1 Prunus avium
AAGGCATTCCGAGAAAGTGAGGTTATTGGAGGCTTCGGATGGCGTGGCTTGCCTTGCCTTGCATTGGCATGCCATGCCCAAGTTGTGGCCTACACCAAGCCATTCAAGCCATGCGTTGCCTTACCTTGGAATTGCTCATCATCCAATGCATTCCGAGAAAGTGAGTGTAGGCGAGGCTAAGGATGGCTTGCCTTGCCTTGCCTTGCATTGGCATGCCATGCCCAAGTTGTGGCCTACACCAAGCCATTCAAGCCATGCGTTGCCTTACCTTGGAATTGCTCATCATCCAATGCATTCCGAGAAAGTGAGTGTAGGCGAGGCTAAGGATGGCTTGCCTCGCCTTGCCTTGGCATGCCGTGCCCATGATGTGGCCTTGACCAAGCCATTCAAGCCATGCGTTGCCTTCGACTTGGCATGCCGTGGCCTTGCCTCGCCATGCGATGCATTCCGACAAAGTGACGCGAAGCGGAAGCCTATCATGGCGTAAAAATGTCGACAAAATTTTTCGACATTTGAATAATGGGGTTTGACAAGGTTTGAAAAATTCAATACAAATGGTAGGCTTGAATGTCGACAAAGTGACGCGAAGCGGAAGCCTACCACGGCGTAAAAATGTCGACAGAATTTTTCGGACCTTGTCCTGCCATGGGCTGCGCGCAGCATGCCGGCAGCCTGTGCGCAGCGTGCGCACAGCATGTCGGCAGCGTGCGCGCTGCTGAGACTGTCGACAGAAATTTTCGAAACTTGTCCTGCCATGCGCGCGCGCAGCGTGCGCACAGCATGCCGGCAGCGTGCGCGCACCATGCCGGCAGCGTGCGCGCACCATGCCGGCAGCGTGCGCGCACCATGCCGGCAGCGTGCGCGCAGCTTGCGCGCAGCGTGCTGATTCTGTCGACAGTGAGGCTAGCGAAACTTGTCCTGCCATGGCGTGCGCGCAGCCTGTGCGCGCAGCTTGCGCATCTGTCGACAGTGAGGCTAGCGAACTTGTCCTGCCATGGCATGCGCTGTGCGCAGCCTGTGCGCAGCGTGCACGCAGCTTGCGCATCTGTCGACAGTGAGGCTAGCGAAACTTGTCCTGCCATGGCATGCGCGGCGCCTGCGCGCAGCCTGCGCGCAGCATGCGCACAACATGCGCACAGGCTGTGCGCAGCGTGCGCGGAGCTTGCGCGCAGCTTGCGCATCTGTCGACAGTGAGGCTAGCGAAACTTGTCCTGCCATGGCATGCGCGCAGCGTGCGCGCAGTCTGTGCGCAGCATGCGCGCAGCCTGTGCGCAGCGTGCGCGCAGCTTGCGCATCTGTAGACAGTGAGGCTAGCAAAACTTGTCCTGCCATGGCATGCGCGCAGTCTGCGCGCAGCATGCGCGCAGCATGTGCGCAGCATGCCGGCAGCATGGTTCCAGGTTTTTTCAAATGTCGACAGAATTTTTCAAATCTTGTCAAACCCCGTTTTTATTGAAATTTCCTCGCACAATAAGCTCCCCATAAGTAGTCTATGATTTTTAGGACCTTCTCCAACTTACAAAACTAAAAAATTCCTCCCGGATTTGTTTTAATGATTTTTTCAATTTTACGACTTCTAAAACTAATAAAAAATACTTCCCGACTTCAAAAATTTATGAAACTTTTTCCCATCATAGATTGCATGTTTCTTAGTATCCCTGCAAAAAATCACGTCCAAATACCTTGTATTGAATTATTTAGAGCCCATTATGACTCCTCGCGCATAGGTGATGTCTCTTCCTGTCAAAGGGCTAAATGCATAAAATGCTATATAGGGGGGTGTGTGTTGCCTGCATATGCATGGCAGCCCATGCCTTCCTAGCTGCAGCCCCCTTCCCCCACGCCACACCCATGTCATGTTGCCTCGATATGTTGCCTCGGTATTATGGGTTTGGTGTCGGGGTCGGGGGGCTGCCACCCATGGCGGTGGTGGCCGGAATCCGGCCGCCGCCACCACGCCGCCGCCATGGGTGAGGGAGGAAAAAAAAGGCGTGGAAAGTTGCGAAATGGGGTTGTCTAGGCTATTTTTTGGCATGGGAGAGCATGGAGTGCTAGGAACTCCTTCTCAAATGCACGGGCATGTCGACCACAACCTCATTTCGCAACAACAACCACCCGTGTGGGGTGGCGGTGGGTGGATAGTCGCGGATTGGGGCTTGCCAAGCCAATGTTTTCAAAAAATTTCATCAAAATTAAAAACAAATGTTTTGTTGCCTTCGGATTTGTGGGCGAGCGGCGAGTCGGAGTGGAGCCGGTAAAGTTTAACCTCGGTGTGCACGGTTGTTTTTAGAAACTCAATCCAATGCCGGGGACGTTGAAAGTGACGCTCTTATGAGTTGCAAACCCGCAAGATTTAAAGAACCTTTTCAAAACAATTTCAAACCAACAAGATTTAAAAACAGAAATTTTCATCAAAATGAAAAACAAATGTTTTGTTGCCTTCGGACTAGTGGGCGAGCGGCGAGTCGGAGTGGAGCCGGTAAAGTTTAACCTCGGTGTG
>NW_028276928.1:85000-87500 GCF_965620075.1 Prunus avium
GCCTCGCCTTGCCTTGGCATGCCGTGCCCATGATGTGGCCTTGACCAAGCCATTCAAGCCATGCGTTGCCTTCGCCTTGGCATGCCGTGGCCTTGCCTCGCCATGCGATGCATTCCGACAAAGTGACACGAAGCGGAAGCCTATCATGGCGTAAAAATGTCGACAAAATTTTTCGACATTTGAATAATGGGGTTTGACAAGGTTTGAAAAATTCAATACAAATGGTAGGCTTGAATGTCGACAAAGTGACGCGAAGCGGAAGCCTACCACGGCGTAAAAATGTCGACAGAATTTTTCGGACCTTGTCCTGCCATGGGCTGCGCGCAGCATGCCGGCAGCCTGTGCGCAGCGTGCGCACAGCATGTCGGCAGCGTGCGCGCTGCTGAGACTGTCGACAGAAATTTTCGAAACTTGTCCTGCCATGCGCGCGCGCAGCGTGCGCACAGCATGCCGGCAGCGTGCGCGCACCATGCCGGCAGCGTGCGCGCACCATGCCGGCAGCGTGCGCGCACCATGCCGGCAGCGTGCGCGCAGCTTGCGCGCAGCGTGCTGATTCTGTCGACAGTGAGGCTAGCGAAACTTGTCCTGCCATGGCGTGCGCGCAGCCTGTGCGCGCAGCTTGCGCATCTGTCGACAGTGAGGCTAGCGAACTTGTCCTGCCATGGCATGCGCTGTGCGCAGCCTGTGCGCAGCGTGCACGCAGCTTGCGCATCTGTCGACAGTGAGGCTAGCGAAACTTGTCCTGCCATGGCATGCGCGGCGCCTGCGCGCAGCCTGCGCGCAGCATGCGCACAACATGCGCACAGGCTGTGCGCAGCGTGCGCGGAGCTTGCGCGCAGCTTGCGCATCTGTCGACAGTGAGGCTAGCGAAACTTGTCCTGCCATGGCATGCGCGCAGCGTGCGCGCAGTCTGTGCGCAGCATGCGCGCAGCCTGTGCGCAGCGTGCGCGCAGCTTGCGCATCTGTAGACAGTGAGGCTAGCAAAACTTGTCCTGCCATGGCATGCGCGCAGTCTGCGCGCAGCATGCGCGCAGCATGTGCGCAGCATGCCGGCAGCATGGTTCCAGGTTTTTTCAAATGTCGACAGAATTTTTCAAATCTTGTCAAACCCCGTTTTTATTGAAATTTCCTCGCACAATAAGCTCCCCATAAGTAGTCTATGATTTTTAGGACCTTCTCCAACTTACAAAACTAAAAAATTCCTCCCGGATTTGTTTTAATGATTTTTTCAATTTTACGACTTCTAAAACTAATAAAAAATACTTCCCGACTTCAAAAATTTATGAAACTTTTTCCCATCATAGATTGCATGTTTCTTAGTATCCCTGCAAAAAATCACGTCCAAATACCTTGTATTGAATTATTTAGAGCCCATTATGACTCCTCGCGCATAGGTGATGTCTCTTCCTGTCAAAGGGCTAAATGCATAAAATGCTATATAGGGGGGTGTGTGTTGCCTGCATATGCATGGCAGCCCATGCCTTCCTAGCTGCAGCCCCCTTCCCCCACGCCACACCCATGTCATGTTGCCTCGATATGTTGCCTCGGTATTATGGGTTTGGTGTCGGGGTCGGGGGGCTGCCACCCATGGCGGTGGTGGCCGGAATCCGGCCGCCGCCACCACGCCGCCGCCATGGGTGAGGGAGGAAAAAAAAGGCGTGGAAAGTTGCGAAATGGGGTTGTCTAGGCTATTTTTTGGCATGGGAGAGCATGGAGTGCTAGGAACTCCTTCTCAAATGCACGGGCATGTCGACCACAACCTCATTTCGCAACAACAACCACCCGTGTGGGGTGGCGGTGGGTGGATAGTCGCGGATTGGGGCTTGCCAAGCCAATGTTTTCAAAAAATTTCATCAAAATTAAAAACAAATGTTTTGTTGCCTTCGGATTTGTGGGCGAGCGGCGAGTCGGAGTGGAGCCGGTAAAGTTTAACCTCGGTGTGCACGGTTGTTTTTAGAAACTCAATCCAATGCCGGGGACGTTGAAAGTGACGCTCTTATGAGTTGCAAACCCGCAAGATTTAAAGAACCTTTTCAAAACAATTTCAAACCAACAAGATTTAAAAACAGAAATTTTCATCAAAATGAAAAACAAATGTTTTGTTGCCTTCGGACTAGTGGGCGAGCGGCGAGTCGGAGTGGAGCCGGTAAAGTTTAACCTCGGTGTGCACGGTTGTTTTTAGAAACTCAATCCAATGCCGGGGACGTTGAAAGTGACGCTCTTATGAGTTGCAAACCCACTAGATTTAAAGAACCTTTTCAAAACAATTTCAAACCAACAAAATTAAAAACAAATGTTTCGTTGCAAACAAATTGTGGGCGAGCGGCGAGTCGGAGTGGAGCCGGTAAAGTTTAACCTCGGTGTGCACGGTTGTTTTTAGAAACTCAATCCAATACCGGGGACGTTGAAAGTGACGCTCTTATGAGTTGCAAACCCACAAGATTTTAAAAACTTTTTGAAAATGTTTCTTCTAAATGACACATTTTGATCCTTGGCAAGT
>NW_028276928.1:107500-110000 GCF_965620075.1 Prunus avium
CGCGCAGCATGCCGGCAGCCTGTGCGCAGTGTGCGCACAGCATGTCGGCAGCGTGCGCGCTGCTGAGACTGTCGACAGAAATTTTCGAAACTTGTCCTGCCATGCGCGCGCGCAGCGTGCGCACAGCATGCCGGCAGCGTGCGCGCACCATGCCGGCAGCGTGCGCGCACCATGCCGGCAGCGTGCGCGCACCATGCCGGCAGCGTGCGCGCAGCTTGCGCGCAGCGTGCTGATTCTGTCGACAGTGAGGCTAGCGAAACTTGTCCTGCCATGGCGTGCGCGCAGCCTGTGCGCGCAGCTTGCGCATCTGTCGACAGTGAGGCTAGCGAACTTGTCCTGCCATGGCATGCGCTGTGCGCAGCCTGTGCGCAGCGTGCACGCAGCTTGCGCATCTGTCGACAGTGAGGCTAGCGAAACTTGTCCTGCCATGGCATGCGCGGCGCCTGCGCGCAGCCTGCGCGCAGCATGCGCACAACATGCGCACAGGCTGTGCGCAGCGTGCGCGGAGCTTGCGCGCAGCTTGCGCATCTGTCGACAGTGAGGCTAGCGAAACTTGTCCTGCCATGGCATGCGCGCAGCGTGCGCGCAGTCTGTGCGCAGCATGCGCGCAGCCTGTGCGCAGCGTGCGCGCAGCTTGCGCATCTGTAGACAGTGAGGCTAGCAAAACTTGTCCTGCCATGGCATGCGCGCAGTCTGCGCGCAGCATGCGCGCAGCATGTGCGCAGCATGCCGGCAGCATGGTTCCAGGTTTTTTCAAATGTCGACAGAATTTTTCAAATCTTGTCAAACCCCGTTTTTATTGAAATTTCCTCGCACAATAAGCTCCCCATAAGTAGTCTATGATTTTTAGGACCTTCTCCAACTTACAAAACTAAAAAATTCCTCCCGGATTTGTTTTAATGATTTTTTCAATTTTACGACTTCTAAAACTAATAAAAAATACTTCCCGACTTCAAAAATTTATGAAACTTTTTCCCATCATAGATTGCATGTTTCTTAGTATCCCTGCAAAAAATCACGTCCAAATACCTTGTATTGAATTATTTAGAGCCCATTATGACTCCTCGCGCATAGGTGATGTCTCTTCCTGTCAAAGGGCTAAATGCATAAAATGCTATATAGGGGGGTGTGTGTTGCCTGCATATGCATGGCAGCCCATGCCTTCCTAGCTGCAGCCCCCTTCCCCCACGCCACACCCATGTCATGTTGCCTCGATATGTTGCCTCGGTATTATGGGTTTGGTGTCGGGGTCGGGGGGCTGCCACCCATGGCGGTGGTGGCCGGAATCCGGCCGCCGCCACCACGCCGCCGCCATGGGTGAGGGAGGAAAAAAAAGGCGTGGAAAGTTGCGAAATGGGGTTGTCTAGGCTATTTTTTGGCATGGGAGAGCATGGAGTGCTAGGAACTCCTTCTCAAATGCACGGGCATGTCGACCACAACCTCATTTCGCAACAACAACCACCCGTGTGGGGTGGCGGTGGGTGGATAGTCGCGGATTGGGGCTTGCCAAGCCAATGTTTTCAAAAAATTTCATCAAAATTAAAAACAAATGTTTTGTTGCCTTCGGATTTGTGGGCGAGCGGCGAGTCGGAGTGGAGCCGGTAAAGTTTAACCTCGGTGTGCACGGTTGTTTTTAGAAACTCAATCCAATGCCGGGGACGTTGAAAGTGACGCTCTTATGAGTTGCAAACCCGCAAGATTTAAAGAACCTTTTCAAAACAATTTCAAACCAACAAGATTTAAAAACAGAAATTTTCATCAAAATGAAAAACAAATGTTTTGTTGCCTTCGGACTAGTGGGCGAGCGGCGAGTCGGAGTGGAGCCGGTAAAGTTTAACCTCGGTGTGCACGGTTGTTTTTAGAAACTCAATCCAATGCCGGGGACGTTGAAAGTGACGCTCTTATGAGTTGCAAACCCACTAGATTTAAAGAACCTTTTCAAAACAATTTCAAACCAACAAAATTAAAAACAAATGTTTCGTTGCAAACAAATTGTGGGCGAGCGGCGAGTCGGAGTGGAGCCGGTAAAGTTTAACCTCGGTGTGCACGGTTGTTTTTAGAAACTCAATCCAATACCGGGGACGTTGAAAGTGACGCTCTTATGAGTTGCAAACCCACAAGATTTTAAAAACTTTTTGAAAATGTTTCTTCTAAATGACACATTTTGATCCTTGGCAAGTGCTCAATCCGTAACTATCCAATCACCGCCACACCACACCGGTCGGGAGTGTGTGAATGGTGTGCTTCCCGGGGTTGGCATAGATAATCTTTCGCATCGACAATCTTTTGCATGCGAGGGAATGTCTATGCCAACCCCGGGAAGCACACCATTCACCCACTAGTTGTGGGCGACGATGGGTTGGCTTCAAATGAATTTTTGCTTGGGGTTGTCCTCGGTATGCTTTTGTGTTGGGAGTACGGCCACCAAACCTTCTCAATGCACGGGTATGTCGAGGATGGCTTTCGGCGGGGTTGATGAAGAAGCTACCCAATTCTCGGC
>NW_028276929.1:0-2500 GCF_965620075.1 Prunus avium
TCCGAAGGCAACCGATATTTTGTGGCATCATTGTTACTCTTAAGATTGTCATCCTCGACTTGCTCGTGCATTGGGCTCGCACCTTGCACACACAAGCAATGCCTAGACAATCTTAATCATAGCTCAACCGCACACTCAGAGGATTGGATAGCTTCTTTCGAAGCCAACCTACCCCCACACGTGTGAGAGTGGCCAACAATTTGCTAGCTTCTTCATCAACTCCGCCGAAAGCCATCCTCGACATACCCGTGCATTGAGAAGGTTTGGTGGCCGTACTCCCAACACAAAAGCATACCGAAGACAACCCCAAGCTAAAGCTCACTTGAAGCCAACGCATCGTCACCATGTGTTCGTGTGGCCGAGAATTGGGTAGCTTCTTCATCAACCCCGCCGAAAGCCATCCTCGACATACCCGTGCATTGAGAAGGTTTGGTGGCCGTACTCCCAACACAAAAGCATACCGAGGACAACCCCAAGCAAAAATTCATTTGAAGCCAACCCATCGTCGCCCACAACTAGTGGGTGAATGGTGTGCTTCCCGGGGTTGGCATAGACATTCCCTCGCATGCAAAAGATTGTCGATGCGAAAGATTATCTATGCCAACCCCGGGAAGCACACCATTCACACACTCCCGACCGGTGTGGTGTGGCGGTGATTGGATAGTTACGGATTGAGCACTTGCCAAGGATCAAAATGTGTCATTTAGAAGAAACATTTTCAAAAAGTTTTTAAAATCTTGTGGGTTTGCAACTCATAAGAGCGTCACTTTCAACGTCCCCGGTATTGGATTGAGTTTCTAAAAACAACCGTGCACACCGAGGTTAAACTTTACCGGCTCCACTCCGACTCGCCGCTCGCCCACAATTTGTTTGCAACGAAACATTTGTTTTTAATTTTGTTGGTTTGAAATTGTTTTGAAAAGGTTCTTTAAATCTAGTGGGTTTGCAACTCATAAGAGCGTCACTTTCAACGTCCCCGGCATTGGATTGAGTTTCTAAAAACAACCGTGCACACCGAGGTTAAACTTTACCGGCTCCACTCCGACTCGCCGCTCGCCCACTAGTCCGAAGGCAACAAAACATTTGTTTTTCATTTTGATGAAAATTTCTGTTTTTAAATCTTGTTGGTTTGAAATTGTTTTGAAAAGGTTCTTTAAATCTTGCGGGTTTGCAACTCATAAGAGCGTCACTTTCAACGTCCCCGGCATTGGATTGAGTTTCTAAAAACAACCGTGCACACCGAGGTTAAACTTTACCGGCTCCACTCCGACTCGCCGCTCGCCCACAAATCCGAAGGCAACAAAACATTTGTTTTTAATTTTGATGAAATTTTTTGAAAACATTGGCTTGGCAAGCCCCAATCCGCGACTATCCACCCACCGCCACCCCACACGGGTGGTTGTTGTTGCGAAATGAGGTTGTGGTCGACATGCCCGTGCATTTGAGAAGGAGTTCCTAGCACTCCATGCTCTCCCATGCCAAAAAATAGCCTAGACAACCCCATTTCGCAACTTTCCACGCCTTTTTTTTCCTCCCTCACCCATGGCGGCGGCGTGGTGGCGGCGGCCGGATTCCGGCCACCACCGCCATGGGTGGCAGCCCCCCGACCCCGACACCAAACCCATAATACCGAGGCAACATATCGAGGCAACATGACATGGGTGTGGCGTGGGGGAAGGGGGCTGCAGCTAGGAAGGCATGGGCTGCCATGCATATGCAGGCAACACACACCCCCCTATATAGCATTTTATGCATTTAGCCCTTTGACAGGAAGAGACATCACCTATGCGCGAGGAGTCATAATGGGCTCTAAATAATTCAATACAAGGTATTTGGACGTGATTTTTTGCAGGGATACTAAGAAACATGCAATCTATGATGGGAAAAAGTTTCATAAATTTTTGAAGTCGGGAAGTATTTTTTATTAGTTTTAGAAGTCGTAAAATTGAAAAAATCATTAAAACAAATCCGGGAGGAATTTTTTAGTTTTGTAAGTTGGAGAAGGTCCTAAAAATCATAGACTACTTATGGGGAGCTTATTGTGCGAGGAAATTTCAATAAAAACGGGGTTTGACAAGATTTGAAAAATTCTGTCGACATTTGAAAAAACCTGGAACCATGCTGCCGGCATGCTGCGCACATGCTGCGCGCATGCTGCGCGCAGACTGCGCGCATGCCATGGCAGGACAAGTTTTGCTAGCCTCACTGTCTACAGATGCGCAAGCTGCGCGCACGCTGCGCACAGGCTGCGCGCATGCTGCGCACAGACTGCGCGCACGCTGCGCGCATGCCATGGCAGGACAAGTTTCGCTAGCCTCACTGTCGACAGATGCGCAAGCTGCGCGCAAGCTCCGCGCACGCTGCGCACAGCCTGTGCGCATGTTGTGCGCATGCTGCGCGCAGGCTGCGCGCAGGCGCCGCGCATGCCATGGCAGGACAAGTTTCGCTAGCCTCACTGTCGACAGATGCGCAAGCTGCGTGCACGCTGCGCACAGGCTGC
>NW_028276929.1:22500-25000 GCF_965620075.1 Prunus avium
ACTTGAAGCCAACGCATCGTCACCATGTGTTCGTGTGGCCGAGAATTGGGTAGCTTCTTCATCAACCCCGCCGAAAGCCATCCTCGACATACCCGTGCATTGAGAAGGTTTGGTGGCCGTACTCCCAACACAAAAGCATACCGAGGACAACCCCAAGCAAAAATTCATTTGAAGCCAACCCATCGTCGCCCACAACTAGTGGGTGAATGGTGTGCTTCCCGGGGTTGGCATAGACATTCCCTCGCATGCAAAAGATTGTCGATGCGAAAGATTATCTATGCCAACCCCGGGAAGCACACCATTCACACACTCCCGACCGGTGTGGTGTGGCGGTGATTGGATAGTTACGGATTGAGCACTTGCCAAGGATCAAAATGTGTCATTTAGAAGAAACATTTTCAAAAAGTTTTTAAAATCTTGTGGGTTTGCAACTCATAAGAGCGTCACTTTCAACGTCCCCGGTATTGGATTGAGTTTCTAAAAACAACCGTGCACACCGAGGTTAAACTTTACCGGCTCCACTCCGACTCGCCGCTCGCCCACAATTTGTTTGCAACGAAACATTTGTTTTTAATTTTGTTGGTTTGAAATTGTTTTGAAAAGGTTCTTTAAATCTAGTGGGTTTGCAACTCATAAGAGCGTCACTTTCAACGTCCCCGGCATTGGATTGAGTTTCTAAAAACAACCGTGCACACCGAGGTTAAACTTTACCGGCTCCACTCCGACTCGCCGCTCGCCCACTAGTCCGAAGGCAACAAAACATTTGTTTTTCATTTTGATGAAAATTTCTGTTTTTAAATCTTGTTGGTTTGAAATTGTTTTGAAAAGGTTCTTTAAATCTTGCGGGTTTGCAACTCATAAGAGCGTCACTTTCAACGTCCCCGGCATTGGATTGAGTTTCTAAAAACAACCGTGCACACCGAGGTTAAACTTTACCGGCTCCACTCCGACTCGCCGCTCGCCCACAAATCCGAAGGCAACAAAACATTTGTTTTTAATTTTGATGAAATTTTTTGAAAACATTGGCTTGGCAAGCCCCAATCCGCGACTATCCACCCACCGCCACCCCACACGGGTGGTTGTTGTTGCGAAATGAGGTTGTGGTCGACATGCCCGTGCATTTGAGAAGGAGTTCCTAGCACTCCATGCTCTCCCATGCCAAAAA
This sequence comes from Prunus avium, assembly GCF_965620075.1. NCBI lineage: Eukaryota > Viridiplantae > Streptophyta > Magnoliopsida > Rosales > Rosaceae > Prunus > Prunus avium. The sequence continues at coordinate 23,666 of NW_028276929.1, forward strand.
ATAGCCTAGACAACCCCATTTCGCAACTTTCCACGCCTTTTTTTTCCTCCCTCACCCATGGCGGCGGCGTGGTGGCGGCGGCCGGATTCCGGCCACCACCGCCATGGGTGGCAGCCCCCCGACCCCGACACCAAACCCATAATACCGAGGCAACATATCGAGGCAACATGACATGGGTGTGGCGTGGGGGAAGGGGGCTGCAGCTAGGAAGGCATGGGCTGCCATGCATATGCAGGCAACACACACCCCCCTATATAGCATTTTATGCATTTAGCCCTTTGACAGGAAGAGACATCACCTATGCGCGAGGAGTCATAATGGGCTCTAAATAATTCAATACAAGGTATTTGGACGTGATTTTTTGCAGGGATACTAAGAAACATGCAATCTATGATGGGAAAAAGTTTCATAAATTTTTGAAGTCGGGAAGTATTTTTTATTAGTTTTAGAAGTCGTAAAATTGAAAAAATCATTAAAACAAATCCGGGAGGAATTTTTTAGTTTTGTAAGTTGGAGAAGGTCCTAAAAATCATAGACTACTTATGGGGAGCTTATTGTGCGAGGAAATTTCAATAAAAACGGGGTTTGACAAGATTTGAAAAATTCTGTCGACATTTGAAAAAACCTGGAACCATGCTGCCGGCATGCTGCGCACATGCTGCGCGCATGCTGCGCGCAGACTGCGCGCATGCCATGGCAGGACAAGTTTTGCTAGCCTCACTGTCTACAGATGCGCAAGCTGCGCGCACGCTGCGCACAGGCTGCGCGCATGCTGCGCACAGACTGCGCGCACGCTGCGCGCATGCCATGGCAGGACAAGTTTCGCTAGCCTCACTGTCGACAGATGCGCAAGCTGCGCGCAAGCTCCGCGCACGCTGCGCACAGCCTGTGCGCATGTTGTGCGCATGCTGCGCGCAGGCTGCGCGCAGGCGCCGCGCATGCCATGGCAGGACAAGTTTCGCTAGCCTCACTGTCGACAGATGCGCAAGCTGCGTGCACGCTGCGCACAGGCTGCGCACAGCGCATGCCATGGCAGGACAAGTTCGCTAGCCTCACTGTCGACAGATGCGCAAGCTGCGCGCACAGGCTGCGCGCACGCCATGGCAGGACAAGTTTCGCTAGCCTCACTGTCGACAGAATCAGCACGCTGCGCGCAAGCTGCGCGCACGCTGCCGGCATGGTGCGCGCACGCTGCCGGCATGGTGCGCGCACGCTGCCGGCATGGTGCGCGCACGCTGCCGGCATGCTGTGCGCACGCTGCGCGCGCGCATGGCAGGACAAGTTTCGAAAATTTCTGTCGACAGTCTCAGCAGCGCGCACGCTGCCGACATGCTG
>NW_028276929.1:45000-47500 GCF_965620075.1 Prunus avium
TGTGGTGTGGCGGTGATTGGATAGTTACGGATTGAGCACTTGCCAAGGATCAAAATGTGTCATTTAGAAGAAACATTTTCAAAAAGTTTTTAAAATCTTGTGGGTTTGCAACTCATAAGAGCGTCACTTTCAACGTCCCCGGTATTGGATTGAGTTTCTAAAAACAACCGTGCACACCGAGGTTAAACTTTACCGGCTCCACTCCGACTCGCCGCTCGCCCACAATTTGTTTGCAACGAAACATTTGTTTTTAATTTTGTTGGTTTGAAATTGTTTTGAAAAGGTTCTTTAAATCTAGTGGGTTTGCAACTCATAAGAGCGTCACTTTCAACGTCCCCGGCATTGGATTGAGTTTCTAAAAACAACCGTGCACACCGAGGTTAAACTTTACCGGCTCCACTCCGACTCGCCGCTCGCCCACTAGTCCGAAGGCAACAAAACATTTGTTTTTCATTTTGATGAAAATTTCTGTTTTTAAATCTTGTTGGTTTGAAATTGTTTTGAAAAGGTTCTTTAAATCTTGCGGGTTTGCAACTCATAAGAGCGTCACTTTCAACGTCCCCGGCATTGGATTGAGTTTCTAAAAACAACCGTGCACACCGAGGTTAAACTTTACCGGCTCCACTCCGACTCGCCGCTCGCCCACAAATCCGAAGGCAACAAAACATTTGTTTTTAATTTTGATGAAATTTTTTGAAAACATTGGCTTGGCAAGCCCCAATCCGCGACTATCCACCCACCGCCACCCCACACGGGTGGTTGTTGTTGCGAAATGAGGTTGTGGTCGACATGCCCGTGCATTTGAGAAGGAGTTCCTAGCACTCCATGCTCTCCCATGCCAAAAAATAGCCTAGACAACCCCATTTCGCAACTTTCCACGCCTTTTTTTTCCTCCCTCACCCATGGCGGCGGCGTGGTGGCGGCGGCCGGATTCCGGCCACCACCGCCATGGGTGGCAGCCCCCCGACCCCGACACCAAACCCATAATACCGAGGCAACATATCGAGGCAACATGACATGGGTGTGGCGTGGGGGAAGGGGGCTGCAGCTAGGAAGGCATGGGCTGCCATGCATATGCAGGCAACACACACCCCCCTATATAGCATTTTATGCATTTAGCCCTTTGACAGGAAGAGACATCACCTATGCGCGAGGAGTCATAATGGGCTCTAAATAATTCAATACAAGGTATTTGGACGTGATTTTTTGCAGGGATACTAAGAAACATGCAATCTATGATGGGAAAAAGTTTCATAAATTTTTGAAGTCGGGAAGTATTTTTTATTAGTTTTAGAAGTCGTAAAATTGAAAAAATCATTAAAACAAATCCGGGAGGAATTTTTTAGTTTTGTAAGTTGGAGAAGGTCCTAAAAATCATAGACTACTTATGGGGAGCTTATTGTGCGAGGAAATTTCAATAAAAACGGGGTTTGACAAGATTTGAAAAATTCTGTCGACATTTGAAAAAACCTGGAACCATGCTGCCGGCATGCTGCGCACATGCTGCGCGCATGCTGCGCGCAGACTGCGCGCATGCCATGGCAGGACAAGTTTTGCTAGCCTCACTGTCTACAGATGCGCAAGCTGCGCGCACGCTGCGCACAGGCTGCGCGCATGCTGCGCACAGACTGCGCGCACGCTGCGCGCATGCCATGGCAGGACAAGTTTCGCTAGCCTCACTGTCGACAGATGCGCAAGCTGCGCGCAAGCTCCGCGCACGCTGCGCACAGCCTGTGCGCATGTTGTGCGCATGCTGCGCGCAGGCTGCGCGCAGGCGCCGCGCATGCCATGGCAGGACAAGTTTCGCTAGCCTCACTGTCGACAGATGCGCAAGCTGCGTGCACGCTGCGCACAGGCTGCGCACAGCGCATGCCATGGCAGGACAAGTTCGCTAGCCTCACTGTCGACAGATGCGCAAGCTGCGCGCACAGGCTGCGCGCACGCCATGGCAGGACAAGTTTCGCTAGCCTCACTGTCGACAGAATCAGCACGCTGCGCGCAAGCTGCGCGCACGCTGCCGGCATGGTGCGCGCACGCTGCCGGCATGGTGCGCGCACGCTGCCGGCATGGTGCGCGCACGCTGCCGGCATGCTGTGCGCACGCTGCGCGCGCGCATGGCAGGACAAGTTTCGAAAATTTCTGTCGACAGTCTCAGCAGCGCGCACGCTGCCGACATGCTGTGCGCACGCTGCGCACAGGCTGCCGGCATGCTGCGCGCAGCCCATGGCAGGACAAGGTCCGAAAAATTCTGTCGACATTTTTACGCCGTGGTAGGCTTCCGCTTCGCGTCACTTTGTCGACATTCAAGCCTACCATTTGTATTGAATTTTTCAAACCTTGTCAAACCCCATTATTCAAATGTCGAAAAATTTTGTCGACATTTTTACGCCATGATAGGCTTCCGCTTCGCGTCACTTTGTCGGAATGCATCGCATGGCGAGGCAAGGCCACGGCATGCCAAGGCGAAGGCAACGCATGGCTTGAATGGCTTGGTCAAGGC
>NW_028276929.1:67500-75000 GCF_965620075.1 Prunus avium
GTCACTTTCAACGTCCCCGGCATTGGATTGAGTTTCTAAAAACAACCGTGCACACCGAGGTTAAACTTTACCGGCTCCACTCCGACTCGCCGCTCGCCCACTAGTCCGAAGGCAACAAAACATTTGTTTTTCATTTTGATGAAAATTTCTGTTTTTAAATCTTGTTGGTTTGAAATTGTTTTGAAAAGGTTCTTTAAATCTTGCGGGTTTGCAACTCATAAGAGCGTCACTTTCAACGTCCCCGGCATTGGATTGAGTTTCTAAAAACAACCGTGCACACCGAGGTTAAACTTTACCGGCTCCACTCCGACTCGCCGCTCGCCCACAAATCCGAAGGCAACAAAACATTTGTTTTTAATTTTGATGAAATTTTTTGAAAACATTGGCTTGGCAAGCCCCAATCCGCGACTATCCACCCACCGCCACCCCACACGGGTGGTTGTTGTTGCGAAATGAGGTTGTGGTCGACATGCCCGTGCATTTGAGAAGGAGTTCCTAGCACTCCATGCTCTCCCATGCCAAAAAATAGCCTAGACAACCCCATTTCGTAACTTTCCACGCCTTTTTTTTCCTCCCTCACCCATGGCGGCGGCGTGGTGGCGGCGGCCGGATTCCGGCCACCACCGCCATGGGTGGCAGCCCCCCGACCCCGACACCAAACCCATAATACCGAGGCAACATATCGAGGCAACATGACATGGGTGTGGCGTGGGGGAAGGGGGCTGCAGCTAGGAAGGCATGGGCTGCCATGCATATGCAGGCAACACACACCCCCCTATATAGCATTTTATGCATTTAGCCCTTTGACAGGAAGAGACATCACCTATGCGCGAGGAGTCATAATGGGCTCTAAATAATTCAATACAAGGTATTTGGACGTGATTTTTTGCAGGGATACTAAGAAACATGCAATCTATGATGGGAAAAAGTTTCATAAATTTTTGAAGTCGGGAAGTATTTTTTATTAGTTTTAGAAGTCGTAAAATTGAAAAAATCATTAAAACAAATCCGGGAGGAATTTTTTAGTTTTGTAAGTTGGAGAAGGTCCTAAAAATCATAGACTACTTATGGGGAGCTTATTGTGCGAGGAAATTTCAATAAAAACGGGGTTTGACAAGATTTGAAAAATTCTGTCGACATTTGAAAAAACCTGGAACCATGCTGCCGGCATGCTGCGCACATGCTGCGCGCATGCTGCGCGCAGACTGCGCGCATGCCATGGCAGGACAAGTTTTGCTAGCCTCACTGTCTACAGATGCGCAAGCTGCGCGCACGCTGCGCACAGGCTGCGCGCATGCTGCGCACAGACTGCGCGCACGCTGCGCGCATGCCATGGCAGGACAAGTTTCGCTAGCCTCACTGTCGACAGATGCGCAAGCTGCGCGCAAGCTCCGCGCACGCTGCGCACAGCCTGTGCGCATGTTGTGCGCATGCTGCGCGCAGGCTGCGCGCAGGCGCCGCGCATGCCATGTGTCACGGGATGACTCTTGAAGCCTTCCTTCCGTGCGGCCTTAGACTTGATCGCCTCTCCGAACAAGCTAAGTCAGCCTTCCTTCCTGCAAAATAAGATCGAACCAAGCAAGAACACAAGAACAAGAGCAAGAACGATAAGAACGCTCAAGAACACTTAAGGACACTTGAGAGAGTTTGGGAGAATATTTGCTTGTATTGCTACTATGCTTTACAAGTTGTGAGGTGAGGATTCCTAATGAGGAACCCTCCTTATATAGAGGTCCTAGCTCACCAAACCCTAAAATGGAGGGCTAGGATCGAAACAATCTAACGGTCTAGAATCGTTGCTACCTAACTTTACAGATACATTGAATCTAGACATTAAGTAAAGGGATCTAGAATGATCCATCCGACGGGCCGGGCCTTGAGCTTCTCTTGTTGGGCTTGACCTTCACAAATGAATCTTCTAGAAGGGCCCAATAGTTGTTGGGTTGAACCTCCAACATGCGGGCCGTGACATCCTCCCCCACCTAATCTGGCGACGTCCTCGTCGTCGAGGTTGTCCCGTCTCGTTCGAATGCTTCGATGTAGTCCTTGTACTGCCATAAGGACTCCCCTTTCTCCCAATTTCCTTCGGACTCTGGCAGGCCCTTCCATTTGACAAAGTACTCAAAGTACCTCGGTACACCCTTGCTTCGCACCTCTCGCTTGGCCATGATGCACTCAACTTCCCTGTCAAATGAAGTCACCATCAAAGGCGGAGCTCGTTGAGACTCCCCACGACTTGGCTCCTCGGGGTCGGCATGGTAGGGCTTGAGATTGCTCACATGAAACACCGGATGAATCTTCAGTCGTTGCGGTAGTTCCACATGGTAAGCAGCTCTTCCCACGGTTCGGAGGATAGGAAATGGGCCCTCATATCTCCTCAACAACGCCTTGTGTACCTTTCTAGTGGACTTGTGTTGAGAGGGGTTGAGCTTCACAAAAACCAGGTCACCTGGTTGGAATACAACATCACGCCGATGCTTGTCCGCCCATTTCTTCATCTTCCGAGTTGCCTTCTCTAATTGAGCCCGAGCAAGCTCATTAGTCACCTGCCAGTCCTTGGCCGTCTTGTATGCAGCAGGGCTACTCCCCGTGTAGCCTGACACCACTGTGCTTGGAGTCATAGGTTGTTGTCCCGTTGCCAACTCAAAAGGACTTGACCCTGTCGACTCTGACCGCTGCAAATTGTACGAGAACTGAGCAACATCCAACAACTTTGCCCAATCTCGTTGGTTAGCACTCACATAGTGCCGTAAGTATAACTCCAACAGTGCATTCACCCGCTCCGTCTGGCCATCTGTCTGTGGGTGAAAGCTGGTAGAGAAGTTCAGTTGTGAGCCAAGTAGCTTGAATAGCTCCGTCCAGAGCTTACCAGTGAAGCGAGTGTCACGGTCACTGATAATACTCTTCGGGACCCCCCAATACTTCACCACATGCTTCATAAATAAGCGTGCGGCTTCCTCCGCTTTGCAATCTGTCGGTGCGGGGATGAAGGTAGCATACTTGGTGAACCTGTCGACCACCACCAAAATAGAGCCACACCCTTCTGACTTGGGTAGACACACAATGAAGTCCATGGAAATACTCTCCCATGGTCTGGTTGGAACAGGAAGTGGCTCTAGCAACCCACCCGGCTGCTTCTGCAAGGTCTTGTCTTGTTGGCATACAAGGCAAGTCCGCACGAACGAGTCTACATCTTCCCGCATCTGTGGCCAGTAGTAAGCTTCACTCATCAACGCCAAAGTTCGATGGGTGCCTGGATGTCCCGCCCACTTCGAGTCGTGACACTCCTTTAGTAGCTCTCGCCTCAAATTGTCCCACCTTGGAACATAGATTCTCTTCCCTGTTGCATATAGAACACCATCATCGAGCCAAAATCTTCTTGTCTTCCCATCTTTGACAAGCTCTAGTAGACTTTTGGCTTGGGGGTCATGCAACAAGCCCTCTCGTATCCTCTGCATGAGGGAACTCTGTGGTTGTACAACAGCTGCAAGTGCGGCCTTCCTGCTTAAGGCATCAGCAACGACATTTGTCTTCCCTTGCTTGTACTCCAGTTTGTAGTCGAACTCGGCCAAGAAGTCTTGCCACCTAGCCTGCTTGGGTGACAACTTCGGTTGGGACTGAAAGTAGCTTGTGGCAACATTGTCAGTCTTGACCACGAACTGAGAACCAAGTAGGTAGTGCCTCCAAACTCGCAAGCAGTGCACTACGGCTGTCATCTCCTTCTCTTGAACGGTATACCTCCGCTCGGTGTCATTGAGCTTCCTACTCTCGAAAGCCAATGGGTGTCCATCCTGCATGAGTACACCACCAATAGCAAAATCTGATGCATCAGTGTGTACCTCAAAAGCTTGGCTAAGATCAGGAAGTCTCAGCACTGGTTCCTCCATAAGTGCCTTCTTCAAGTTGTCAAAGGCACGTTGGCATAGTGGCGTCCACAGCCACGTCTTGTTCTTCTTCAGCAAATCCGTCAAGGGGGCGGCAATGGCTGAATATCCCTTGATGAATCTGCGATAGTAGTTGACTAATCCAAGGAAAGACCGCAACTCAGGTACCTTGGTTGGTGGTTCCCATTCTTGAATGGCTCGCACCTTGCCCTCCTCCATGAGCAATTGTCCACCCCGTATCTTGTGACCAAGGAACTCCACCTCATCTTGGGCAAATGAGCATTTCTCCTTCTTCACATATAGCTGGTTCTCCCTCAGAACTTTGAACACCTTCTGCAAGTGCTCGAGGTGTTCTTCTAGAGAATTGCTGTACACCACAATATCATCGATGTAAACCACAACAAATTTGTCCAAGAAAGGATGGAATACCTTGTTCATTAGAGTGCAAAAAGTAGCAGGGGCGTTAGTCAGGCCGAACGGCATGACGAGGAACTCATAAGACCCATATCTTGTCACACATGCGGTCTTCGGTTCATCTCCCGGTGCGATCCTCACTTGATAGTATCCCGAGCGCAGGTCCAACTTGGTGAAGTACCTAGCTCCTCCCAACTGATCAAACAAATCTGCAATCAAAGGGATTGGATACTTGTTTTTGATGGTCACCTTGTTTAGCGCCCTGTAGTCGATGCACAACCTCAGTGTTCCTTCCCTCTTCTTCTGGAAAAGAACTGGGGCACCATAAGGGGCCTTGGACGGTTGGATGTAACCAGCGTCCAACAACTGCTTCAACTGCTTCCTCAATTCCTCCAACTCAGGAGGTGCCATCCGGTATGGCGCTTTGGCAGGGGGCTTGGCACCCGGTTCCAACTCTATGGCATGATCCACCTCTCTCCTAGGTGGTAGAGTGTTGGGCAGCTCCTTCGGCATGACATCCGCAAACTCTTTAAGGACTGCTTCTACAGCTCTAGGGACTGGTTGGACTTCCTTCTCAACTGCCTCAATCCTTACAGTCGCAAGGAACGTCTCTTCGCCCTTCTTCCAAGCTTTGGAAAACTGCATGGCTGACAAGAGCTTCGACTCTCCTTGTTGCCTCATCACCGGCACCATGCATGGTATTGCTCCCTCCTGTGCTATGCACATAGTATTGTAAAATGGAATGGGAAATGCCTTTACCTTGTCCATGAACTCCATTCCAAGCACAACATCGTAGTCATCCATCGAGATCACGGAGAAGTCGGCTACTCCCTTCCAAGTGGCAATGTGCAGCTCCACACCACGAGCTACTCCATCAATTGGCTTAGCAGTTGAATTCACTGTCTTCATACTGCCTGCTTCCTTTGAGACCCGGCACCCAAGTCTCTTTGCTTCCCGCACTGACATGAAGTTGTGAGAAGCACCCGTATCCACTAGACAACGGGTTGTCTTGCCATCCACCATGGCATCGACATACATCACGCCTTTGGCTTGAACCTGTGGCTTGGGGACTTTGGCCTGTAGGGCATTGAAGCGGTGAATGGCTCCCATCCCTGCTTCCCTGTTGGCCTCCTCTTCCTTCTCCTGGTTCATGGCATTCAAGGCTTTCTTTTGTGGGCAATCCCGCATCATGTGCGGTCCGTCGCACAAGTAGCAAGCTAGCTTCGACTTGTCCTTCCCCTTGTCACTTTTGTCATTCTTCTTCGCAAATGGCTTGTGACTGTCGGACTTATCTCCCGACTTGCTACCCTCCTTCGGCTTGTTATCTCCCCCACCGGATCCACTGCTACTTTTCTTGCCTTTGAACTTTGAGTCACCTTGATCTGTCTTCTTGAACTCCACAAGAGACTCGGCTGCAGCAATTGCCTCTGACAGGGTTTGGACATGTCTCCTTTGCAACTCCAGTTTGGCCCAATTCTGTAGGCCACTCATGAAGTACATGAGCTTGTCTTCATCTGTCATGGTTGGCACCTCGAACAACAGGTTGGTGAACGTGGTGACATAGTCTTTCACGCTCCCCGTCTGCTTTAGCCATCTCAGCTTCTCCTTTGCCTCATACTTGGCATTCTCTGGATAGAAATGTAGCATAATATCCTTTTTAAATGCATCCCAGGTATCTAGTGTAAACGTACCTTGGTCGATTTCCATGGATCGACGACGCCACCACATGAGAGCATTGTCAGTGAGAAATAATGTTGCCGTAGTGATTCTGGACTCATCATCGTCCATCTTCAGATACTTGAAATACCTTTCGATATTCCACAAGAATGTGTCTAGCTCCTTCGCTTCCCTCTTCCCATTGAAAGCTTTGGGTTTGAAGGAATCTAACACCTTTGGTTCCTTCGGAGTCCGAGTCTTGTTCAGGACAGCTTCCTTGCACAAGGCCCAATCTCCCTTCACATCCTTCACCTCATCACGAAGCGCAGTAAGCTCCGCCAAGAAGTGATCCAGCTTGGTTTGGACATCTAGCTTCATCATGTCTAGCGCGGAGTTGAGGGCTCCCTGGAATTGGCCTTGAAGCTCTTCCACAAAAGCTTCGAAACCCACCTTCGTAAGGACGTCCTCCTCGAGTCTCTGATCAAACTCGTTCACGGCATTCTCCATCTTAGAAAGCCGCTTCTCCATCGTGGCTACGACATCTCTAGATCGTTCCCTTTTTGATTTGCCCCCACGCTCCATATTCACCTTGGATGTATCACAATCTATATCGGATTCGCTCTTCGACATGTTTCTTCGAATGATTCGAGCTTCAGCTCTGATACCAACTGTCACGGGATGACTCTTGAAGCCTTCCTTCCGTGCGGCCTTAGACTTGATCGCCTCTCCGAACAAGCTAAGTCAGCCTTCCTTCCTGCAAAATAAGATCGAACCAAGCAAGAACACAAGAACAAGAGCAAGAACGATAAGAACGCTCAAGAACACTTAAGGACACTTGAGAGAGTTTGGGAGAATATTTGCTTGTATTGCTACTATGCTTTACAAGTTGTGAGGTGAGGATTCCTAATGAGGAACCCTCCTTATATAGAGGTCCTAGCTCACCAAACCCTAAAATGGAGGGCTAGGATCGAAACAATCTAACGGTCTAGAATCGTTGCTACCTAACTTTACAGATACATTGAATCTAGACATTAAGTAAAGGGATCTAGAATGATCCATCCGACGGGCCGGGCCTTGAGCTTCTCTTGTTGGGCTTGACCTTCACAAATGAATCTTCTAGAAGGGCCCAATAGTTGTTGGGTTGAACCTCCAACATGCGGGCCGTGACACATGGCAGGACAAGTTTCGCTAGCCTCACTGTCGACAGATGCGCAAGCTGCGTGCACGCTGCGCACAGGCTGCGCACAGCGCATGCCATGGCAGGACAAGTTCGCTAGCCTCACTGTCGACAGATGCGCAAGCTGCGCGCACAGGCTGCGCGCACGCCATGGCAGGACAAGTTTCGCTAGCCTCACTGTCGACAGAATCAGCACGCTGCGCGCAAGCTGCGCGCACGCTGCCGGCATGGTGCGCGCACGCTGCCGGCATGGTGCGCGCACGCTGCCGGCATGGTGCGCGCACGCTGCCGGCATGCTGTGCGCACGCTGCGCGCGCGCATGGCAGGACAAGTTTCGAAAATTTCTGTCGACAGTCTCAGCAGCGCGCA
>NW_028276929.1:95000-97500 GCF_965620075.1 Prunus avium
AACCCCGGGAAGCACACCATTCACACACTCCCGACCGGTGTGGTGTGGCGGTGATTGGATAGTTACGGATTGAGCACTTGCCAAGGATCAAAATGTGTCATTTAGAAGAAACATTTTCAAAAAGTTTTTAAAATCTTGTGGGTTTGCAACTCATAAGAGCGTCACTTTCAACGTCCCCGGTATTGGATTGAGTTTCTAAAAACAACCGTGCACACCGAGGTTAAACTTTACCGGCTCCACTCCGACTCGCCGCTCGCCCACAATTTGTTTGCAACGAAACATTTGTTTTTAATTTTGTTGGTTTGAAATTGTTTTGAAAAGGTTCTTTAAATCTAGTGGGTTTGCAACTCATAAGAGCGTCACTTTCAACGTCCCCGGCATTGGATTGAGTTTCTAAAAACAACCGTGCACACCGAGGTTAAACTTTACCGGCTCCACTCCGACTCGCCGCTCGCCCACTAGTCCGAAGGCAACAAAACATTTGTTTTTCATTTTGATGAAAATTTCTGTTTTTAAATCTTGTTGGTTTGAAATTGTTTTGAAAAGGTTCTTTAAATCTTGCGGGTTTGCAACTCATAAGAGCGTCACTTTCAACGTCCCCGGCATTGGATTGAGTTTCTAAAAACAACCGTGCACACCGAGGTTAAACTTTACCGGCTCCACTCCGACTCGCCGCTCGCCCACAAATCCGAAGGCAACAAAACATTTGTTTTTAATTTTGATGAAATTTTTTGAAAACATTGGCTTGGCAAGCCCCAATCCGCGACTATCCACCCACCGCCACCCCACACGGGTGGTTGTTGTTGCGAAATGAGGTTGTGGTCGACATGCCCGTGCATTTGAGAAGGAGTTCCTAGCACTCCATGCTCTCCCATGCCAAAAAATAGCCTAGACAACCCCATTTCGCAACTTTCCACGCCTTTTTTTTCCTCCCTCACCCATGGCGGCGGCGTGGTGGCGGCGGCCGGATTCCGGCCACCACCGCCATGGGTGGCAGCCCCCCGACCCCGACACCAAACCCATAATACCGAGGCAACATATCGAGGCAACATGACATGGGTGTGGCGTGGGGGAAGGGGGCTGCAGCTAGGAAGGCATGGGCTGCCATGCATATGCAGGCAACACACACCCCCCTATATAGCATTTTATGCATTTAGCCCTTTGACAGGAAGAGACATCACCTATGCGCGAGGAGTCATAATGGGCTCTAAATAATTCAATACAAGGTATTTGGACGTGATTTTTTGCAGGGATACTAAGAAACATGCAATCTATGATGGGAAAAAGTTTCATAAATTTTTGAAGTCGGGAAGTATTTTTTATTAGTTTTAGAAGTCGTAAAATTGAAAAAATCATTAAAACAAATCCGGGAGGAATTTTTTAGTTTTGTAAGTTGGAGAAGGTCCTAAAAATCATAGACTACTTATGGGGAGCTTATTGTGCGAGGAAATTTCAATAAAAACGGGGTTTGACAAGATTTGAAAAATTCTGTCGACATTTGAAAAAACCTGGAACCATGCTGCCGGCATGCTGCGCACATGCTGCGCGCATGCTGCGCGCAGACTGCGCGCATGCCATGGCAGGACAAGTTTTGCTAGCCTCACTGTCTACAGATGCGCAAGCTGCGCGCACGCTGCGCACAGGCTGCGCGCATGCTGCGCACAGACTGCGCGCACGCTGCGCGCATGCCATGGCAGGACAAGTTTCGCTAGCCTCACTGTCGACAGATGCGCAAGCTGCGCGCAAGCTCCGCGCACAGCCTGTGCGCATGTTGTGCGCATGCTGCGCGCAGGCTGCGCGCAGGCGCCGCGCATGCCATGGCAGGACAAGTTTCGCTAGCCTCACTGTCGACAGATGCGCAAGCTGCGTGCACGCTGCGCACAGGCTGCGCACAGCGCATGCCATGGCAGGACAAGTTCGCTAGCCTCACTGTCGACAGATGCGCAAGCTGCGCGCACAGGCTGCGCGCACGCCATGGCAGGACAAGTTTCGCTAGCCTCACTGTCGACAGAATCAGCACGCTGCGCGCAAGCTGCGCGCACGCTGCCGGCATGGTGCGCGCACGCTGCCGGCATGCTGTGCGCACGCTGCGCGCGCGCATGGCAGGACAAGTTTCGAAAATTTCTGTCGACAGTCTCAGCAGCGCGCACGCTGCCGACATGCTGTGCGCACGCTGCGCACAGGCTGCCGGCATGCTGCGCGCAGCCCATGGCAGGACAAGGTCCGAAAAATTCTGTCGACATTTTTACGCCGTGGTAGGCTTCCGCTTCGCGTCACTTTGTCGACATTCAAGCCTACCATTTGTATTGAATTTTTCAAACCTTGTCAAACCCCATTATTCAAATGTCGAAAAATTTTGTCGACATTTTTACGCCATGATAGGCTTCCGCTTCGCGTCACTTTGTCGGAATGCATCGCATGGCGAGGCAAGGCCACGGCATGCCAAGGCGAAGGCAACGCATGGCTTGAATGGCTTGGTCAAGGCCACATCATGGGCACG
>NW_028276929.1:117500-120000 GCF_965620075.1 Prunus avium
TAAGAGCGTCACTTTCAACGTCCCCGGCATTGGATTGAGTTTCTAAAAACAACCGTGCACACCGAGGTTAAACTTTACCGGCTCCACTCCGACTCGCCGCTCGCCCACTAGTCCGAAGGCAACAAAACATTTGTTTTTCATTTTGATGAAAATTTCTGTTTTTAAATCTTGTTGGTTTGAAATTGTTTTGAAAAGGTTCTTTAAATCTTGCGGGTTTGCAACTCATAAGAGCGTCACTTTCAACGTCCCCGGCATTGGATTGAGTTTCTAAAAACAACCGTGCACACCGAGGTTAAACTTTACCGGCTCCACTCCGACTCGCCGCTCGCCCACAAATCCGAAGGCAACAAAACATTTGTTTTTAATTTTGATGAAATTTTTTGAAAACATTGGCTTGGCAAGCCCCAATCCGCGACTATCCACCCACCGCCACCCCACACGGGTGGTTGTTGTTGCGAAATGAGGTTGTGGTCGACATGCCCGTGCATTTGAGAAGGAGTTCCTAGCACTCCATGCTCTCCCATGCCAAAAAATAGCCTAGACAACCCCATTTCGCAACTTTCCACGCCTTTTTTTTCCTCCCTCACCCATGGCGGCGGCGTGGTGGCGGCGGCCGGATTCCGGCCACCACCGCCATGGGTGGCAGCCCCCCGACCCCGACACCAAACCCATAATACCGAGGCAACATATCGAGGCAACATGACATGGGTGTGGCGTGGGGGAAGGGGGCTGCAGCTAGGAAGGCATGGGCTGCCATGCATATGCAGGCAACACACACCCCCCTATATAGCATTTTATGCATTTAGCCCTTTGACAGGAAGAGACATCACCTATGCGCGAGGAGTCATAATGGGCTCTAAATAATTCAATACAAGGTATTTGGACGTGATTTTTTGCAGGGATACTAAGAAACATGCAATCTATGATGGGAAAAAGTTTCATAAATTTTTGAAGTCGGGAAGTATTTTTTATTAGTTTTAGAAGTCGTAAAATTGAAAAAATCATTAAAACAAATCCGGGAGGAATTTTTTAGTTTTGTAAGTTGGAGAAGGTCCTAAAAATCATAGACTACTTATGGGGAGCTTATTGTGCGAGGAAATTTCAATAAAAACGGGGTTTGACAAGATTTGAAAAATTCTGTCGACATTTGAAAAAACCTGGAACCATGCTGCCGGCATGCTGCGCACATGCTGCGCGCATGCTGCGCGCAGACTGCGCGCATGCCATGGCAGGACAAGTTTTGCTAGCCTCACTGTCTACAGATGCGCAAGCTGCGCGCACGCTGCGCACAGGCTGCGCGCATGCTGCGCACAGACTGCGCGCACGCTGCGCGCATGCCATGGCAGGACAAGTTTCGCTAGCCTCACTGTCGACAGATGCGCAAGCTGCGCGCAAGCTCCGCGCACGCTGCGCACAGCCTGTGCGCATGTTGTGCGCATGCTGCGCGCAGGCTGCGCGCAGGCGCCGCGCATGCCATGGCAGGACAAGTTTCGCTAGCCTCACTGTCGACAGATGCGCAAGCTGCGTGCACGCTGCGCACAGGCTGCGCACAGCGCATGCCATGGCAGGACAAGTTCGCTAGCCTCACTGTCGACAGATGCGCAAGCTGCGCGCACAGGCTGCGCGCACGCCATGGCAGGACAAGTTTCGCTAGCCTCACTGTCGACAGAATCAGCACGCTGCGCGCAAGCTGCGCGCACGCTGCCGGCATGGTGCGCGCACGCTGCCGGCATGGTGCGCGCACGCTGCCGGCATGGTGCGCGCACGCTGCCGGCATGGTGCGCGCACGCTGCCGGCATGCTGTGCGCACGCTGCGCGCGCGCATGGCAGGACAAGTTTCGAAAATTTCTGTCGACAGTCTCAGCAGCGCGCACGCTGCCGACATGCTGTGCGCACGCTGCGCACAGGCTGCCGGCATGCTGCGCGCAGCCCATGGCAGGACAAGGTCCGAAAAATTCTGTCGACATTTTTACGCCGTGGTAGGCTTCCGCTTCGCGTCACTTTGTCGACATTCAAGCCTACCATTTGTATTGAATTTTTCAAACCTTGTCAAACCCCATTATTCAAATGTCGAAAAATTTTGTCGACATTTTTACGCCATGATAGGCTTCCGCTTCGCGTCACTTTGTCGGAATGCATCGCATGGCGAGGCAAGGCCACGGCATGCCAAGGCGAAGGCAACGCATGGCTTGAATGGCTTGGTCAAGGCCACATCATGGGCACGGCATGCCAAGGCAAGGCGAGGCAAGCCATCCTTAGCCTCGCCTACACTCACTTTCTCGGAATGCATTGGATGATGAGCAATTCCAAGGTAAGGCAACGCATGGCTTGAATGGCTTGGTGTAGGCCACAACTTGGGCATGGCATGCCAATGCAAGGCAAGGCAAGGCAAGCCATCCTTAGCCTCGCCTACACTCACTTTCTCGGAATGCATTGGATGATGAGCAATTCCAAGGTAAGGCAACGCATGGCTTGAATGGCTTGGTGTAGGCCACAACTT
>NW_028276930.1:0-2500 GCF_965620075.1 Prunus avium
GCCATGCGATGCATTCCGACAAAGTGACGCGAAGCGGAAGCCTATCATGGCGTAAAAATGTCGACAAAATTTTTCGACATTTGAATAATGGGGTTTGACAAGGTTTGAAAAATTCAATACAAATGGTAGGCTTGAATGTCGACAAAGTGACGCGAAGCGGAAGCCTACCACGGCGTAAAAATGTCGACAGAATTTTTCGGACCTTGTCCTGCCATGGGCTGCGCGCAGCATGCCGGCAGCCTGTGCGCAGCGTGCGCACAGCATGTCGGCAGCGTGCGCGCTGCTGAGACTGTCGACAGAAATTTTCGAAACTTGTCCTGCCATGCGCGCGCGCAGCGTGCGCACAGCATGCCGGCAGCGTGCGCGCACCATGCCGGCAGCGTGCGCGCAGCTTGCGCGCAGCATGCTGATTCTGTCGACAGTGAGGCTAGCGAAACTTGTCCTGCCATGGCGTGCGCGCAGCCTGTGCGCGCAGCTTGCGCATCTGTCGACAGTGAGGCTAGCGAACTTGTCCTGCCATGGCATGCGCTGTGCGCAGCCTGTGCGCAGCGTGCGCGCAGCTTGCGCATCTGTCGACAGTGAGGCTAGCGAAACTTGTCCTGCCATGGCATGCGCGCAGCCTGCGCACAACATGCGCACAGGCTGTGCGCAGCGTGCGCGGAGCTTGCGCGCAGCTTGCGCGCAGCTTGCGCATCTGTCGACAGTGAGGCTAGCGAAACTTGTCCTGCCATGGCATGCGCGCAGCGTGCGCGCAGTCTGTGCGCAGCGTGCGCGCAGCCTGTGCGCAGCGTGCGCGCAGCCTGTGCGCAGCGTGCGCGCAGCCTGTGCGCAGCGTGCGCGCAGCCTGTGCGCAGCGTGCGCGCAGCTTGCGCATCTGTCGACAGTGAGGCTAGCGAAACTTGTCCTGCCATGGCATGCGCGCAGTCTGCGCGCAGCATGCGCGCAGCATGTGCGCAGCATGCCGGCAGCATGGTTCCAGGTTTTTTCAAATGTCGACAGAATTTTTCAAATCTTGTCAAACCCCGTTTTTATTGAAATTTCCTCGCACAATAAGCTCCCCATAAGTAGTCTATGATTTTTAGGACCTTCTCCAACTTACAAAACTAAAAAATTCCTCCCGGATTTGTTTTAATGATTTTTTCAATTTTACGACTTCTAAAAATAATAAAAAATACTTCCCGACTTCAAAAATTTATGAAACTTTTTCCCATCATAGATTGCATGTTTCTTAGTATCCCTGCAAAAAATCACGTCCAAATACCTTGTATTGAATTATTTAGAGCCCATTATGACTCCTCGCGCATAGGTGATGTCTCTTCCTGTCAAAGGGCTAAATGCATAAAATGCTATATAGGGGGGTGTGTGTTGCCTGCATATGCATGGCAGCCCATGCCTTCCTAGCTGCAGCCCCCTTCCCCCACGCCACACCCATGTCATGTTGCCTCGATATGTTGCCTCGGTATTATGGGTTTGGTGTCGGGGTCGGGGGGCTGCCACCCATGGCGGTGGTGGCCGGAATCCGGCCTCCGCCACCACGCCGCCGCCATGGGTGAGGGAGGAAAAAAAAGGCGTGGAAAGTTGCGAAATGGGGTTGTCTAGGCTTTTTTTTGGCATGGGAGAGCATGGAGTGCTAGGAACTCCTTCTCAAATGCACGGGCATGTCGACCACAACCTCATTTCGCAACAACAACCACCCGTGTGGGGTGGCGGTGGGTGGATAGTCGCGGATTGGGGCTTGCCAAGCCAATGTTTTCAAAAAATTTCATCAAAATTAAAAACAAATGTTTTGTTGCCTTCGGATTTGTGGGCGAGCGGCGAGTCGGAGTGGAGCCGGTAAAGTTTAACCTCGGTGTGCACGGTTGTTTTTAGAAACTCAATCCAATGCCGGGGACGTTGAAAGTGACGCTCTTATGAGTTGCAAACCCGCAAGATTTAAAGAACCTTTTCAAAACAATTTCAAACCAACAAGATTTAAAAACAGAAATTTTCATCAAAATGAAAAACAAATGTTTTGTTGCCTTCGGACTAGTGGGCGAGCGGCGAGTCGGAGTGGAGCCGGTAAAGTTTAACCTCGGTGTGCACGGTTGTTTTTAGAAACTCAATCCAATGCCGGGGACGTTGAAAGTGACGCTCTTATGAGTTGCAAACCCACTAGATTTAAAGAACCTTTTCAAAACAATTTCAAACCAACAAAATTAAAAACAAATGTTTCGTTGCAAACAAATTGTGGGCGAGCGGCGAGTCGGAGTGGAGCCGGTAAAGTTTAACCTCGGTGTGCACGGTTGTTTTTAGAAACTCAATCCAATACCGGGGACGTTGAAAGTGACGCTCTTATGAGTTGCAAACCCACAAGATTTTAAAAACTTTTTGAAAATGTTTCTTCTAAATGACACATTTTGATCCTTGGCAAGTGCTCAATCCGTAACTATCCAATCACCGCCACACCACACCGGTCGGGAGTGTGTGAATGGTGTGCTTCCCGGGGTTGGCATAGATAATC
>NW_028276930.1:22500-25000 GCF_965620075.1 Prunus avium
TGTCCTGCCATGCGCGCGCGCAGCGTGCGCACAGCATGCCGGCAGCGTGCGCGCACCATGCCGGCAGCGTGCGCGCAGCTTGCGCGCAGCGTGCTGATTCTGTCGACAGTGAGGCTAGCGAAACTTGTCCTGCCATGGCGTGCGCGCAGCCTGTGCGCGCAGCTTGCGCATCTGTCGACAGTGAGGCTAGCGAACTTGTCCTGCCATGGCATGCGCTGTGCGCAGCCTGTGCGCAGCGTGCGCGCAGCTTGCGCATCTGTCGACAGTGAGGCTAGCGAAACTTGTCCTGCCATGGCATGCGCGCAGCCTGCGCACAACATGCGCACAGGCTGTGCGCAGCGTGCGCGGAGCTTGCGCGCAGCTTGCGCATCTGTCGACAGTGAGGCTAGCGAAACTTGTCCTGCCATGGCATGCGCGCAGCGTGCGCGCAGTCTGTGCGCAGCATGCGCGCAGCCTGTGCGCAGCGTGCGCGCAGCCTGTGCGCAGCGTGCGCGCAGCCTGTGCGCAGCGTGCGCGCAGCTTGCGCATCTGTCGACAGTGAGGCTAGCGAAACTTGTCCTGCCATGGCATGCGCGCAGTCTGCGCGCAGCATGCGCGCAGCATGTGCGCAGCATGCCGGCAGCATGGTTCCAGGTTTTTTCAAATGTCGACAGAATTTTTCAAATCTTGTCAAACCCCGTTTTTATTGAAATTTCCTCGCACAATAAGCTCCCCATAAGTAGTCTATGATTTTTAGGACCTTCTCCAACTTACAAAACTAAAAAATTCCTCCCGGATTTGTTTTAATGATTTTTTCAATTTTACGACTTCTAAAAATAATAAAAAATACTTCCCGACTTCAAAAATTTATGAAACTTTTTCCCATCATAGATTGCATGTTTCTTAGTATCCCTGCAAAAAATCACGTCCAAATACCTTGTATTGAATTATTTAGAGCCCATTATGACTCCTCGCGCATAGGTGATGTCTCTTCCTGTCAAAGGGCTAAATGCATAAAATGCTATATAGGGGGGTGTGTGTTGCCTGCATATGCATGGCAGCCCATGCCTTCCTAGCTGCAGCCCCCTTCCCCCACGCCACACCCATGTCATGTTGCCTCGATATGTTGCCTCGGTATTATGGGTTTGGTGTCGGGGTCGGGGGGCTGCCACCCATGGCGGTGGTGGCCGGAATCCGGCCTCCGCCACCACGCCGCCGCCATGGGTGAGGGAGGAAAAAAAAGGCGTGGAAAGTTGCGAAATGGGGTTGTCTAGGCTTTTTTTTGGCATGGGAGAGCATGGAGTGCTAGGAACTCCTTCTCAAATGCACGGGCATGTCGACCACAACCTCATTTCGCAACAACAACCACCCGTGTGGGGTGGCGGTGGGTGGATAGTCGCGGATTGGGGCTTGCCAAGCCAATGTTTTCAAAAAATTTCATCAAAATTAAAAACAAATGTTTTGTTGCCTTCGGATTTGTGGGCGAGCGGCGAGTCGGAGTGGAGCCGGTAAAGTTTAACCTCGGTGTGCACGGTTGTTTTTAGAAACTCAATCCAATGCCGGGGACGTTGAAAGTGACGCTCTTATGAGTTGCAAACCCGCAAGATTTAAAGAACCTTTTCAAAACAATTTCAAACCAACAAGATTTAAAAACAGAAATTTTCATCAAAATGAAAAACAAATGTTTTGTTGCCTTCGGACTAGTGGGCGAGCGGCGAGTCGGAGTGGAGCCGGTAAAGTTTAACCTCGGTGTGCACGGTTGTTTTTAGAAACTCAATCCAATGCCGGGGACGTTGAAAGTGACGCTCTTATGAGTTGCAAACCCACTAGATTTAAAGAACCTTTTCAAAACAATTTCAAACCAACAAAATTAAAAACAAATGTTTCGTTGCAAACAAATTGTGGGCGAGCGGCGAGTCGGAGTGGAGCCGGTAAAGTTTAACCTCGGTGTGCACGGTTGTTTTTAGAAACTCAATCCAATACCGGGGACGTTGAAAGTGACGCTCTTATGAGTTGCAAACCCACAAGATTTTAAAAACTTTTTGAAAATGTTTCTTCTAAATGACACATTTTGATCCTTGGCAAGTGCTCAATCCGTAACTATCCAATCACCGCCACACCACACCGGTCGGGAGTGTGTGAATGGTGTGCTTCCCGGGGTTGGCATAGATAATCTTTCGCATCGACAATCTTTTGCATGCGAGGGAATGTCTATGCCAACCCCGGGAAGCACACCATTCACCCACTAGTTGTGGGCGACGATGGGTTGGCTTCAAATGAATTTTTGCTTGGGGTTGTCCTCGGTATGCTTTTGTGTTGGGAGTACGGCCACCAAACCTTCTCAATGCACGGGTATGTCGAGGATGGCTTTCGGCGGGGTTGATGAAGAAGCTACCCAATTCTCGGCCACACGAACACATGGTGACGATGCGTTGGCTTCAAGTGAGCTTTAGCTTGGGGTTGTCTTCGGTATGCTTTTGTGTTGGGAGTACGGCCACCAAACCTTCTCAATGCACGGGTA
>NW_028276930.1:55000-57500 GCF_965620075.1 Prunus avium
CAAGTTGTGGCCTACACCAAGCCATTCAAGCCATGCGTTGCCTTACCTTGGAATTGCTCATCATCCAATGCATTCCGAGAAAGTGAGTGTAGGCGAGGCTAAGGATGGCTTGCCTTGCCTTGCCTTGCATTGGCATGCCATGCCCAAGTTGTGGCCTACACCAAGTCATTCAAGCCATGCGTTGCCTTACCTTGGAATTGCTCATCATCCAATGCATTCCGAGAAAGTGAGTGTAGGCGAGGCTAAGGATGGCTTGCCTCGCCTTGCCTTGGCATGCCGTGCCCATGATGTGGCCTTGACCAAGCCATTCAAGCCATGCGTTGCCTTCGCCTTGGCATGCCGTGGCCTTGCCTCGCCATGCGATGCATTCCGACAAAGTGACGCGAAGCGGAAGCCTATCATGGCGTAAAAATGTCGACAAAATTTTTCGACATTTGAATAATGGGGTTTGACAAGGTTTGAAAAATTCAATACAAATGGTAGGCTTGAATGTCGACAAAGTGACGCGAAGCGGAAGCCTACCACGGCGTAAAAATGTCGACAGAATTTTTCGGACCTTGTCCTGCCATGGGCTGCGCGCAGCATGCCGGCAGCCTGTGCGCAGCGTGCGCACAGCATGTCGGCAGCGTGCGCGCTGCTGAGACTGTCGACAGAAATTTTCGAAACTTGTCCTGCCATGCGCGCGCGCAGCGTGCGCACAGCATGCCGGCAGCGTGCGCGCACCATGCCGGCAGCGTGCGCGCAGCTTGCGCGCAGCGTGCTGATTCTGTCGACAGTGAGGCTAGCGAAACTTGTCCTGCCATGGCGTGCGCGCAGCCTGTGCGCGCAGCTTGCGCATCTGTCGACAGTGAGGCTAGCGAACTTGTCCTGCCATGGCATGCGCTGTGCGCAGCCTGTGCGCAGCGTGCGCGCAGCTTGCGCATCTGTCGACAGTGAGGCTAGCGAAACTTGTCCTGCCATGGCATGCGCGCAGCCTGCGCACAACATGCGCACAGGCTGTGCGCAGCGTGCGCGGAGCTTGCGCGCAGCTTGCGCGCAGCTTGCGCATCTGTCGACAGTGAGGCTAGCGAAACTTGTCCTGCCATGGCATGCGCGCAGCGTGCGCGCAGTCTGTGCGCAGCATGCGCGCAGCCTGTGCGCAGCGTGCGCGCAGCCTGTGCGCAGCGTGCGCGCAGCCTGTGCGCAGCGTGCGCGCAGCTTGCGCATCTGTCGACAGTGAGGCTAGCGAAACTTGTCCTGCCATGGCATGCGCGCAGTCTGCGCGCAGCATGCGCGCAGTCTGCGCGCAGCATGCGCGCAGCATGTGCGCAGCATGCCGGCAGCATGGTTCCAGGTTTTTTCAAATGTCGACAGAATTTTTCAAATCTTGTCAAACCCCGTTTTTATTGAAATTTCCTCGCACAATAAGCTCCCCATAAGTAGTCTATGATTTTTAGGACCTTCTCCAACTTACAAAACTAAAAAATTCCTCCCGGATTTGTTTTAATGATTTTTTCAATTTTACGACTTCTAAAAATAATAAAAAATACTTCCCGACTTCAAAAATTTATGAAACTTTTTCCCATCATAGATTGCATGTTTCTTAGTATCCCTGCAAAAAATCACGTCCAAATACCTTGTATTGAATTATTTAGAGCCCATTATGACTCCTCGCGCATAGGTGATGTCTCTTCCTGTCAAAGGGCTAAATGCATAAAATGCTATATAGGGGGGTGTGTGTTGCCTGCATATGCATGGCAGCCCATGCCTTCCTAGCTGCAGCCCCCTTCCCCCACGCCACACCCATGTCATGTTGCCTCGATATGTTGCCTCGGTATTATGGGTTTGGTGTCGGGGTCGGGGGGCTGCCACCCATGGCGGTGGTGGCCGGAATCCGGCCTCCGCCACCACGCCGCCGCCATGGGTGAGGGAGGAAAAAAAAGGCGTGGAAAGTTGCGAAATGGGGTTGTCTAGGCTTTTTTTTGGCATGGGAGAGCATGGAGTGCTAGGAACTCCTTCTCAAATGCACGGGCATGTCGACCACAACCTCATTTCGCAACAACAACCACCCGTGTGGGGTGGCGGTGGGTGGATAGTCGCGGATTGGGGCTTGCCAAGCCAATGTTTTCAAAAAATTTCATCAAAATTAAAAACAAATGTTTTGTTGCCTTCGGATTTGTGGGCGAGCGGCGAGTCGGAGTGGAGCCGGTAAAGTTTAACCTCGGTGTGCACGGTTGTTTTTAGAAACTCAATCCAATGCCGGGGACGTTGAAAGTGACGCTCTTATGAGTTGCAAACCCGCAAGATTTAAAGAACCTTTTCAAAACAATTTCAAACCAACAAGATTTAAAAACAGAAATTTTCATCAAAATGAAAAACAAATGTTTTGTTGCCTTCGGACTAGTGGGCGAGCGGCGAGTCGGAGTGGAGCCGGTAAAGTTTAACCTCGGTGTGCACGGTTGTTTTTAGAAACTCAATCCAATGCCGGGGACGTTGAAAGTGACGCTCTTATGAGTTGCAA